>NC_081537.1:7424206-7534206 GCF_030273125.1 Centropristis striata
CCAGCATCCCCTGCCACAGCAACCTGAGGCCGAAAACAGACAAAAATGAAGCTGGAAACACAGACACTGTTTGTTCCTGCTGCTGTGTGTCGTCACACTGACCTGATGGAGTCGAGATGCTGCAGACAGTCAGGGCTGCAGAGCGTCCTGTACCTCTGAGCGAACAGCCGGTCCAGACACGGCTGCAGGAACTCCACCCTGCTCACTAACGACTCGCACTCCTCCAGAGAAGCCACCCTTGGAGGTTTGGTCTGTTCCACACACACGCCGAGAGCGAACACGTCCTCCAGCTGCAGGACCAAGTCAGGATCATGAGAGACTCGTTTCTGTGCTTCATATTTCAACACATTAATGCAGCAGCGGAGGAAGGTAACTCACTGCATTTAACCAAGGACTGTACTTCAGGGTAGTTTTCAGGTACTTGTTCTTTACTTGAGTATTTCCATTTTATGATAATTTAAACTATTTCTATTCAGCTACATTTCAGAGTAAAATATTGTACTTTCTTCTCCTTTACTCATTTATTTAACACCTTTAGTGACGGGTTAGTTTTAAGATGGAGATGCACCATGTTCAGTTCACAGCTCCATCAAATTGGAATTTTTTTGCCCTTTAAACTTACATTTAATTTCAATAAATGAGCAACCAAAAACTATAAACAGATAAGTGTATTATTAATTATCCTTTGTGTTGCTAACATTTGTGTACTTTTATTTAAGTTTTTATGAATATTGTTGATGCAGGACTATTATTGTAATGCAATATGTTTACATCTTCAGTAGAGGGTGTGATGCTGTGCAGTGTTAATGCAGATGAAAGTTTCCTCACCATCTCCCGTGGCTCGCCCTCTGATCCCTGCTGGGAGATGGCGGCGGCAAGCTGCGGCTGCAGCAGGAATATGTGGCAGAGAGCGTCGAGTCTGAGGGCGAAGTGTTTGGCAGCAGCCAGGATCCAGGCAGGAGAGAGCTGAGGGTCGGCCCCCACGGACGCCTGCAGCTCGGACACACAGCCCTGCAGCGCCCTGCTGAACACCTGCAGAAAGGTTCACACTCTTACTGACCGTCACAAAACATGTTTCACCTGAATGTGTCGCCAGGATGTCCGTACCCTGAGCTCGTGCTTCGACTTGATCTTCAGAGAGAGCAGCAGGAAGTCTGTGAGGAAGCGGCGCCCATACTCAGCTCCATCCTGCTCCGACAGTCTGTGTAAGAGAGCTCCGAGCCGGCTGCTGCTGAACGAGCTCACAAACTGCAGGATCCTCCCCGAACCGTCCTCTCCACTCACTGAAGACCAAAACAACACGTCAAACCAAAAACAGACATTGAGTCTGTTCATGACCTGTGAAAGTTTAAAATGTGGGCAAACCTGGCATGAACTCTGTTTCTTCCCACAAGCTCTCCAGCTGCAGGGTGACGAGCCAACTGAAGGGGGCGCTGCAGGGCTGCTCCTCTCCGTCCAGCATGAAGCAGTGATGCACCAGTACCTCCTGGTCTGACTCACTACACATGACAATAAGAACAAGAAACATGATGCCTTCTGCTGTTTAAACTCTCTGCATGATTCACACAGACGCAGTAATCACATCACCTTTGGTTCTGAAGAGGCGTGAAGCCTAAAATCTGTGAGTCTGCCAGGATGTCCAGCCACAGCGTCCTCAGTCCTGGGCTCAGCCCGCCATCACGCAGCAGCTCAAGGTTGGCGTACCTGTCCATCACCTCCAACAAGCCGGCCAGGATGGGCGTCACGGTGGACTGAAGAAAGCGCCATAGGGTGTGTCTGTCAGGGAGAGACACAGACAGAGCTGCATCTAATCACATCATCCACCGGAAACTCTAAGATCCGCAATTGAGGCCAGATCATTTGATCCTTGTGCTTTGTCTTCATTTGAATATTTGAAGTTGTCCTTCTGAAGAGCTGTACCTCAGAGTGCCCCCTTCCTGCAGAGCCTGCTGTTTCTTGGCTTCTTTGCTCACCCACTCCTGAGGAGATCCTATCAGCTCTTCTCTCTGAGACCGAGCCTCCGCCAGGCGGCTCAACAGCACCTCCTGGAAGTCAGCTGCAATCAAGCATAAAGAGTGATAGAAAGTTTACAAATAAAGTGTTGTGAGCACAGACCCAGTGAGAGCCCCGCAGAGTCATTCTGCTTTTAGCTTTAGTATAAACATACAAACTGAATCCTCTGGGTACAGTTTTTTACCTTTTGTTTGCACTGGACCTGTCCCCAGCAGAGTCAGGAGGATGTGCATGCGCTCCATGCTGCGGGATGCCACTCCCTCCGGGTCCCTCAGCAGACCCACAGCTTTCTGGATGCATGATCTCACTAAGGACAGCCTGTGCAGGAGGGCTCCAGCTCCCTGTGCACAAACACAATCACATTTTCTTTATGTTCACACATTCAAAGGAGCAGAAGGTTTATTTACCTTAAAATTCGTATTGTATCTACCTGAGAGTCTTTTCTATTCCTTACAGTTTCTCCATCTTCATGATGTTCTAGGAAAGATAAAAAATGCACAAAGATGAACACTTTCTTGCCCATTTGTGATACCAGCCACTTGTACAAGTGCAGTAGTTACCTGAGGGTGCAGGGTGGAGCAGGTTACTGATGAGGGTCCCACAAAACACCAGCAGGTTCAGACTCATGTCCTCTGAGTCCCTCAGGTCATCAACATGCACCGAGTGCCAGACTCCTTCCATGTGCAGACAAAAACACGGCTTAATCCTGTTATACATGTACATATAAAACAATAACTGCACAATAATAATGATCGTATTTACCTCCTTGGAAGCCGATGTACTGAGAGCGACTCGGGATCCTCGAAACTTTCACAATGAAAATCACCCAACAGGTCTGAAGCTCCCGTGCTGTCAGGTAGTTCATGGTGCAGTATCTGCACAAAGAGGAAATCATGAACCCACTGGAGACGCCTGGAATGTTTGTTTTATCAGGATCTTGACTTTGAGACCTACTTTGCTGATGCGATGAGCTCGTCGCTGCACTGAGATTCCTCGAGGTCCATCTGGATCAACAGGAAGTGAAGAGAGTGACCGGCGTGCTGCAGGAAGCTCCTGACACAGAGAGGAAAGAGAAGGATATTAAAAGACAAATATAGAGTAATGAAGAGTCCTGCTGCTTTAATCTGAGCAGTGAGTACCGTATCTTGTTGCAGAAGGAGACCTCGGTGTCGAACTGATGCAGCGACAGCAGCAGGATCCGGTCCGTGTGCAGGCCGAGAGCGTGAGCCACAACCCTGACATCTGACCGGGTCAACAGGCTTGAGAATGTAGTTATCTGTGCAGAAAGAGTGGATAGTGATGTCAACAGTTGGTGCACCTTGTAAAGAAATGATGAAGAAGGAAACTGGAACATCAGTTAGTGGCTTACCTCCAGAAACCTGCTGGCCTCCTGCTGCTGGTTCAGGCAATCCTGCAGGAAATCTCGGAGGCAGTGGTGATGCTGCTGCTGGAAGTACATCCTCTGCAGAGTCTCCTTCTCCTGGTTCGCTAATTCTGAATACTTGAGCCTCAGCACAGCGTCAGGGGTGGCACAGTTCAACAGCAGACACTTGGCTAAATCAAAGAGTTCTTCTTCCTCATTTCGCCCGGCGAACCCAACATCACTTTCTGTCTCCATAACTTCTTCGCTCTTCTCATCATCACACATCTCCTCATCGTTCTTCTCCTCTGACTCTTTTACAGGAACCTCTACTTCCATTGCATCCTCCTTATCAGGTACCTCTTTCTTTTGGTTGGAGTTTGCTTCAGGTGTTTCATGTGGTTCATCTTCTTCCCGTGTTGTGGTTCCATGTTCTCCAGCTCTCTGTCCTCTCCTCTCCAGAGCCTGTAGGAGAGCACTGGCGCAGGCATCTCCGTGGTAGCCGACAAAAATGTCAGACAGCTTGAAATCTCCTGAGGACTGGCCTGAGAACTCCTTCACCCACTCCTTCAGTTTGTCGAGGACCCTGTGCTGCCACGGCTCCAGGTCGGTGCTCCGGTCCACTCTGTGTTTTTCCAGCCTGTTGATGAGGGGCATGGGGAAGTGCTCGTAGACCTTCTTCTGGTCTTCCACGACCACCAACCTGAAGTTAGTGTGGACACGACACTTGACTCTGTGAGAGCCCAGACCCAGATCGACGTACTGCTGCTTGCTGAGGTAAACGTAGTACTGGTTCAAGGCATCGTACAGGCTTTCGTAAAGATTCTGCATGTTGAGGAGGATGACGGTGCGCCCGGTCTCCATGCACGTCTTCACCCTGTTAACGTTACGGCAGATTTGGGCATATTCCTGATCCTTTGGGAATCCTGAGCCAAAGACAATCTCAGGCAGTTGGTAGTCTCCTTTGGCAAAGATTTGTTGCTGAAGGATGTGCAGAGCGGCATTGTTGGTGGTCAGCAGAAGGAGGTAACGGCTCTCCTGGTTGGAGTCGTGGTCCAGATTCTTTTTCACCATCTGCAAGGTGCTCGGTCTGGGAATTTCTGTTGCGTTTTTGAGGACTTCTTGGAAAAATATGACAGGGTCGAAACCCTCTGGTTGTCCACTGAAGTTACGCAAGATGGCCTCAACCAACTGTGCGCTATCTGGCTCCTGATTGGTGGATTTGACCACAGCAAAGAGCATTTTGACAAGGCTATAATAATCCCTGAGACCAAAGAACTGATTCTTTGTGGTCTCATTGCAGACACTCAAGAAAGCCTTGGCCAAAGACGGGAACAAGTGAATGATTTGCAGGAGAATTTGTTTGGACGATGAACAGATTCCCTTGGCGGTTTCCACAAGTTCAACCTCACTGGGATCCCACCTGGACAAGAAGATTCCTCTGTTCATCTTTGCGGGGTCCAGGGCCCAGTTGGAAATGCCAACGAAGCCCACCTTCATGTGTGGATCCGGCTTGTCATTGTCAATGCACCCATCCTCTAACAGAGGGTGAAGGGTCTTCAGGGGCATCTGAGGAGAATCTTCTGCGAGTCCTATCTCGTCCAGCACCACCACAGAGACGTATTCATCCATGTTTTTGTCCTTCTGGAAACGGGCGCAGTTCCTGAATGTCCCGATGATTCCCTCCGGGCTGGAGTGAGGACTGCACTGGAAGGAGACCATGTGGACTTGCTTGAGCTTCCTGAAAAGGTCGCAGTGGGAGTTCTGGCCCTGCATGGCGTCAGCAACCACTGTTTTAGCGAGCGACTTCGAGCTGCCCGGCTTGCCGACCAGAAAGAGCGGGATTCGGAGCTCAATGCAAACCACCATGAGGAACACGTTCTCTTTGAGTGCAACATTTTTGGCGATGGTCTCTCTTGTTTGTATGTTCTGAAGGAAGAAGTCTTGACAGGATGAAATCTCTTCCTGCAGATCTGCTGGAGAGCTGAGAGCTTCAGGAAAGTACTGACAGATCTCGGAGAGGTACTGCTCTTTGTCCACCAGAGATGGGTAGTAGCAGACTCCAACGGAGAGAATCAGACACTTTAGAGTTTTATAAGCCTCATTGAGTCGGGAGCAGCTGGGGAAAAGGTCCCTGCTATGCTGGTAAAACCAAATCAGCACTTTCATAGACCTCTCCACGTCTCTGAGACTCACAAAACTGCACTCGTTTTTCTTGCTTCGCATATATTTCTGTGAAGCCGCGAGCACGTTTGATATGATGCTCTTGCAAACTGCCGGCAAACCGTGGTCGTCCACTTGCTTCTGAACGATCTGTTTGATGTAGGAAAGCTCAGTTGTGTCACTCAGCTGACCGAAGTCCCAAACCAAAGACACCAAGCTGGGAGGCAGAGGATGGACCCTGTACACCAGCTGCCTCAGAGGGACTTTGCCGAGCCGGTCTTCTGTCTCATTCGCCTTCACTCTGTAGCCTAAACCTGCACGCTCCAAACGCTCCACCATCTCAGCCGAGTGCTTCCTGTAAGGATTGCAGGCAGCTATTATTTTTAAGCCGCTGACGACGTTCAGAGGTTCCCCTTTCATTGTCCGGTCACACAGGATTTCCTTGATGGCAAAGATGGCTTCTGTGGTGTTTCCTTCATCGAAGAACAGGATGGTGTCGAGCTCGTGCAGCCTGCGGTTCTGCTCGGCGAGTGTCTCCGCCTCTCGCACCTTCCTGTAGATCATCTCTGCCGTGGTGCCACCGTGTACCTTGACAAGTACCATGTTCTCTACCGGTTTCTGCTCCCTCTGCAGGGCACAGAGGAAACGGACTAATCTGGTTTTCCCGCAGCCGGTTTCTCCCATGATGACGACTGGAATTCCACACCGGAACCTCATGTGTATGGCCAACATCTTCATCACATTGTCGGCCGTGAGCTCGTACGTTGGGTCCGGGTCAAAACTTCTGTCCATCATTCCTTTCTGCGCACCGACGACACAAGAGATCCTTTTGATTTTGTCCGGCCGCGGAAGCAGATCAAAGTCCTCGGTGAGAGAGATCCTTTGCCGCTCCAAACCGTCAAAAAGGTTTTGTGACATCACGTCTTCTAGCAGGACTTTGCGGCTGCGAGGATCGACTGCATCGAGCGTGTTTCGCCTCTTCACGTGGAAGCCGAGGAACGACATGGAGAATCGGTCGGCATTGAAGAATATGTACGGATGAGACTCGTTCTCCCAATGCTTACGGATCATCAGACGGGTCAGCAGGTCGTCCTCCCGGCTGTGAGGAACGGGACTTTCATCTGACGTGTTCAGTGACGGTGAAGCGAAATCTCTCGCCATCAGAATCATGAACTTCACAATGAAGCCTTTGAAACCAGGCAACTGGTCTGCCAGAAAATCTGGATCGCAGAAAATTGAGTTCTCACAGTCTTTCAGCTGCACGTTGAGGAACCAGGAGAAGTTCTTCAGCTCGGCCCACGATGGATCCTGCATCCCACAGAAAGACAGAAAGTGATTGACACAATCGACCGGATCCCCGAGTCTGGATCCTTCCTTGTACTTAAAACGATCCAGATTCTTGTTCTGTCCATAGAGCTTCAGGTACTGATAGGGTCTCTGGATCCCCTCGCTGCAGAACTCCTGCTCGTCCATGAGCGGGTCAAACGTCCGCTTCGCCGGACTGGCCAGAAGCTGCTTCACCTCTTTGGGAGGTCTGCAGTGGATGGTGGGCAGAACGTCCAGAAGACCCAGCTTCATCTGTGTGAGCAAATGAAACAGATTTATGAAATCAATCGCAGCCAAGGTCATTACTGTGATGTTTCTTTATATTTCAATAGAAGCAGAACAACTCAAGGCCAAAAACAAAACTGTGTTTCTTTGACTCAGTGTCACTTGTGACTTACTTGACGGGTAATTCATGTGAAATTTGAGAGCATGCTGTGATGGAAACTGTGACTTTACTGGTTAAAAGTTATAGGTTACCAGTCTTAAGATACGTAGAGCAGGACCTTTTAAAACTACTTTTTCTGACAGGTAACACATATAATCGAAAGAAGGTCCTCAGTACCTCTTTTGGCTGGTTCTGAGAGTTTGTGTTTGTTCTCAGGACCTCCACAGTGATCAGATGAGCCACGTTTCTTCTCCACAGCATGCCGTGGCTGTCGCTTAGACAGCCCAGAACCAACAGACGGAACAGGAGCTCCTCCAGACCTGAACGGACCTGACAGGAGACAAAAGTGAAGAAGAAGACTTTCAAGTAGAACCAACCAACAGAAGAAGTGATCTGCAGAGATGAATGCGTGCACTCTTACTCCAGCAGTGTCGATGTGCAGGAGAACGGGGTCCTGCTCTCTGAGGGGGGCCAGTTTCTCTGAGAGGATCTGGATCAAGGAGTCCACATCGACACTTGGCTCGATCAGTCGGATCCTGATGTGTTTCGCTTGGGGAGATTTCTGCTGGAACTTCTCAAACAAACGATCCACGTAAAGGGATTTCCCTGTTGATGCACAAAAAGGTGCATTCAATCAAGAAAAGTATTATACAAGCACCTATGTTTAAAATGTTTCTGGGTCTCTCTTACCAACTGCAGGGCGCACAGAAGAGACCGTCCAGACAGAGAGCTGACCCGGGGACACCTGGGCGACGGGGCTTTCTGGGAACCCGTTTTGTGTGAAGTGGTGCTGCAGATATCTGCGGGTGGCCTCTGCTGTCACACTCACACCAGCCTGCACTTTGTGATTGCTGAAGAACGAGGGCACGTATCTGTGCTGGTGCACAACTGGACTGACTATTATCAAGCGGTAACACGGATTGGCACTTCTCTCCAGACTCTCAAAGAGCTCCCCCAGGGCCACGCTGACGTCATACCCCAGCAGCCCCGGACTGACCAGAGAGTGTATCTGCTGCCAGTCCGGCCCAGAGCTTTGGCCCAGAGCTCGGCGGAGAAAGATCTCCACCTCTTCCTCTGTGGTTTCTTCTCTGCAGACCAGAACCTCATCAGTAGACGGCAGAGGCTGCTCTGGACTCTGCATGTAAAAAGACAGGATGGTGGTAAAAACTTCTGCAGTGGGACAAAGCACGAGGTTGGGCTTTCCCTCCTGCAGAACCGGCGGAAGGTTCCTGATCATGTGCTGCTGGTTAGTCTCAGAGAGGCAGGACAGGAGGTGGGCCAGAGACGAGATGTCCAGGGACTCGCTGAGGTACTGCGGCATGTCCTTTTTGAATCTACTCCAGAGTTTCTCAACACTGTCCTCTCTGAGGCCGTCAGAGGAGGTCTCTGCAGCGTCATCATCTGAAGAAAACTCCATTAGATCCTGAGCCTCCTCAGTGAGTCCTGGTGGAGCTGGAGTCAGGTCCGCCAACTCATCTTCAGAGTCAAACTCTTCTGATTCATCACCCTCTGCAGTTATTCTTGCTGCGTTAGCGTAAGCCTCTCTGACATCACTCAGAGTGCACTGAGGCTTTATTGGAAAGAGTAAACGCCATAACTGTGGAGGAGCCGGCACCGGTTGCTGACACACTCTGTGCACCCAGTGGCACAGGTACACCAGCTGCTCCGAGGTAAAGTGGTTCAGCAAGGGGAAGCTGGAGCGCATCTCGCTGACTAAGGAGCGCCACTCCTGCTGGCAGCGGTCCATGGAGTGAGCCAGCTCCTGCAGCTGCTCCGTCACCTCACCGTGGTATGTCATCTCCTGAGCCTGCAGGGACAGGAAGGAGGCTGTGATGCACGGCTGCTGCTGCGGGCGGCACTGCACCTCGGCTTGCCAGTCCCTGAAGAGCATGTTGCCGGATGTTTGCATCTGAAGGAGGATGGTGGCCAACCTCTGAACTCCTTCAAAAACCTGCAACACACGAGGACAGGAGGGGACAGACTTAACAGATCGGCACTTTGGACTTAAAGACTACAGCTACATTTCGATAATTACAATGGATCAAAGGATTATATGTCATGTAGAAGCTGGTAGAAGATGAATATTTTCAATCCTATATCGAAAATCGACCGAAATTAGCTTTCAGTTTTAATGGTCAAAATGAAAGCCAGGATGTGAGAAATCAGATATTTGACCTCATGACCTTAGTGTGTTACACTCCAAACAAAAATGATGGTTTTTATCACATTTGATGTCATTTAGTCTATTTATTTTAAACATGACAATAACAGTGATTAGGGCCTGAAACCAATGATCTGTAGTTCTTTACAAATCAACATTAGATGTATAACAATGACTAAATAAAAAATGTGATGGGATTGTGAAATAAAAGTTAAATGGAATCATAGACTTGGAGAACGGTCCTTTCTTAAAACAATGAAACATGATCTTTATAACTCCTCTCCCTGATCCACTGTGCAGACAGTTTCAGCTGTAAGCTGGATCACTTGACAGACCTGTGTGAATCTGTCCACCTGCTCCCGGCCGTGCTCTCCTTTAGACGACATGAGCATGAGTTTGTTCTGCAGCTCCAGCAGCTCCTCCAGCCTGTAGCTCTTCTGCTCTTGGCCCTGCGTCACTGTGACCTGCAGCATGTTCTGCAGACATCTCTGCCAACAAGAAAAACCATAAATATCTGTAAACATTCCTATAGTTTTATCTTTAAATGCTTTAACGTCAGATTGCCCTCTGACCTTCTGTGTCCTGTGAGCAGACCATCCGATGTGATAAACTCCGTCAGCGTTGATGGAAGAAGCCAGGGAAAGAGAGGACTGCTCCACCGAGCCGTGAGTCTCCTTCAGAGCTTTCAGCCAGCTCAGCAGCCGTGTGGACTCTCTCTGGGGAACAAACACAGTAGCATCATCATCACTCCACCAAAGTCACAGCTGCTGCTCACACATAGAGGACAGGTCAGTACCAGTTTGTCCGGCAGCTTCTCGTCTCTGTTCTGGGTGTCCCACACCTGCCGAGCACACCTCATGAAGTCATTGAAGCCGGCCTGAGGAAGGAGGGAGTAGAGCAGCGGGCCGTAGCCCATCACTGCGTCGTGGAAACAGGCTACCTGGTCGATCTCCGAGTCGTTCTCTCCGGCGGATATGGACGCCAGGTCCACGTACACCTTCACATCGCTCATGTCTGTGCAGGAGGAGAGAGGTGAACAGGTGAGCATCGTCTGCAGAACTGAACACAATTTATGTGTTTGTATTAACCTCTTAAAACCCACCTGACGGCAGTGAGTAAGGGGACGGGTTAGAACGCTTTCTTAACGGATGTGTTTCAGCCACATGCTAGCCACAAACAAGAACAACTGCAAAAACATGAAGATTTTACCTTTCAAATGAAGCCTCATACATGCATTTGGCCTTACAGGTTGTCTTCTTTTTTTCAGTTCTGATTGTTCTGATTATTTGTTTGCCTGTTTTCAGCCTCAGAGGGAACAGAAGAGGGAGACATGATGCAAAGGGACCTCGATGGTATTGGACCCCTCTGCAGCAGAACTCAACCTAAGTGGTCTGTTTGGGGTTAATTTTTCCTCTTACTGCACAGGTGGTTTTAAGAGGTAAATGTGGAGATTTTACTTTACTTTTGAGGTTCTCTTTGACCCAGCTGACCAGCGTCTGGCTCCGCAGGAACTCTTCTAGGCAGGCCGTGTGCTGCTTGGTGACAGCAGAGAGCTGCTGTCTGGCCTGGAGCAGCTCGTAGGTCAGAGAGTCCAGGGAGCGCTGCTGAAAGGCCTCTTCTCCCTGTCACACAGATACGAACACAACTCAACAATTAAACATTTTATTACAAGAGAGAACAAGTGCGTTCGCTGCTGCAGGACAGATTTATAAAGTGAATAACTCAGAAGCTGTGCACAAAACAAAGTGTTCAGAATACCAGATTTCTGCTTTTCTTTTTTCTTTTATATTTAAATGCACTTCAAGGTAGAATATGCATGTCTTATGTATGTACATATAATGAATAAAATATGATTACAAGGAGTATGTTCTCTGTTGTTTTAGACACAGTAAATAGAAGTTATGTTTAAGTAATTACCAGCTGGCTCAGAGTGTTGATCTCCGTGAAGTTCCCGGTCAGCTTCATCACCTCAGCCGTCCTCAGGATGGCGCCGGCTGCAGCCGCCGCCTCGTGGAGCTGCCGGTACTCCTGGATCTGAGCCAGTCTCCGCTCCACCCAGCCCTTCTCGGGTCTGACCTGGCCCAACTCACAAACCGCCTCCGACATCAGCATCAGCTCCTTCTTCACCAGCTCGCCGTTTCCCTGGTCCCCAGAGTCCAGCAGAACCTGGTCTAGCTGCTGGAACGTGAT
This sequence comes from Centropristis striata, assembly GCF_030273125.1. NCBI lineage: Eukaryota > Metazoa > Chordata > Actinopteri > Perciformes > Serranidae > Centropristis > Centropristis striata. Next base: position 7,435,805 of record NC_081537.1, read on the forward strand.
TTCAGCAGTGGCGATGCTCACAGCGAGCTGGCAGAAGTCGGTCAGCAGGGGGGTCCAGATGTTCTCACAGACCTGCTGCAGAGTGACGGGGACGGGAGCGGAGCAGGGATGCCTCGACGCCATGGCTGTGGCGCCCGTCACCCAGCGGGATAGGACCAGCGTGCTGAGGTGCAGTGTGTGCATCTCACTGGACATCTTCAGAGTGTTCATACTCATGTTGTACCACAGCACCTGGGACGGGCCTGCCTTCCCCAGCTCCCCCTTAGAGTTAAAGGCCTGAACCAGTACCAGTTTGTTCAGGCTCACAGGCTGCAGGTCTGCATCGTGCTGCTCCTCTAGAGTCCTCATCTCAGGAACTGTTCAACAAGAGACCCGTCAGTGAAGAAACTATCATACAGAACTCAGACTGAACAAACTCACAGCTGGTGTTTCATTTACCTGTGATACTCTCCTTCACCTTCGCTAACATCTTTATCAGAGTGTCAATCTGCTGTCTCCGCTGAATGAAACACTGCAGATCTTTGTCTCTCTGAGCCAACACAACCTCTGCATTCACAGGAACCGCCTCAGATCTGGTGTTTTTCTTGTCTGTGGAAGAAATAACACAGTTTTATTTGAATCACGGAAGGTTCTTTGTGATTTTAATGCTGGTTAATGTTCTTACACTGCAGGTGCAGTCTCTTGAACTCCTCCTTGTACTTCAGGCAGCTCTGCAGGTGTCCCAGGCGGACGTGCCCCTGAAGCAGAGACTCCACCAGACCCTGCAGAGCAGAGATGCAGCTGTGGACCACCGTTCCCGCAGCGTCGTCCACCTGGATCTGCTTCCAGTCTCCTGAGCCGAAAAAACCATAGGATAAAACTTTAACAGCACTTAGGTAATAAAGTCTTCTACAGATATGAATGATGAGGTGCAGTACCGTGGGACAGCAGGTGGTTCATGGCGGACTGTGGATCCAGCAGCTGGACTACAGGACGGTCTCTGAACCGAGCTGCTGACTGGACCACCACAGCGGATAAGACCTCATTAGGGAGGTCCTTCAGCTCCTTCAGGTCCTTCAGTTTCCCCAGCAGGTCTCCCTCCTGCCCCCTCTGACACACAAACACAGCAGCACTTATTTCACTGTCACAGTCCGGTAGATTGAGAGGAGACCATGATTACCACAGTGTGTCTGTACCTGGCAGATCGTCTTGATGGAGGACTGACACAGCTCGCTGAAGCAGCTCTGAACATCTTCGTGACTGTTTTTTATCCCTGCCAGAGTCGAGTCGAGGCAGCAGAGCACGACTCTATCCTCCTCACTCGCCTGCAAAGGAAGCAGCTCACACCTGAAATCTCTGCTGTCTGAACTCAGATATAATGGAAACAATAAGAATAATTTCTATTTCACACTGTCGTCCCACTGTCAAACCTTCAGCAGCGTGTTTCCTGCTGTTAAAGTTCTGCTTCAAACTCCATGAGGCCAGTTTGTGTTTGATGATGACAGAACAAGTAAAACCGGAGATAAGCTCAAATATTTTTAGTATAAAATAGAACTAGATGTTCTTATTGTCCTTATTTTACCTCTTATATGTTAGATTTGGAACCAACATTGACAATTCTTCACTGAGAGTAAAAACATCATTTTCAATCATTAGTTAATTGTATTTTTGTGTTTAAATGTTGATCCAGTGAGACAGAGTGAAGAATAATGATCAGGTTTTAACTCTTTACTCAGACAGAATGAGAAGGATCAGAACATCACTGACCTGACTGATTCTCTTCTTCAGGTCTTTGATCAGACTGGACCTCCAGCTGGACGATACTTCTTCTACAGAACACTGGATCTTCAGCAGCGAATCCCACAGCTGACGGACCAACACAAGAGTTACTGAGGTCACAGTTATAGGAAAACTTCACCCTGATAGGATTGAACTAAATACATTTAACAGTAAAACTAAATCAACATCTGTCTGCAAACTCCCAAACGTGTAAAATAACCAAGTCGTGTTTTAAATAGAAAGTTTATGTGGTCAGGAAGAAGTGAGACTTGGGTTACAGGAACAAGGTTTGAGCTGGTAGAAGGATGTTCACATAGATTTTCTCTTGTCAAATGCAGATTATTTTTTACTTCTATTCATGAAAGATTTACTCTGTTCACAAGAAAAAACTGTTTTCTTCAAGAACTGATGAGTAACTGATGTACTGATGGTCATTTTGCACATTAAGTTTTCCTCTAACTCAGTTCATCTGTTGATTTCCATGAGTACAACCAATACGCAGTAACTGTTTATTCTCAAAAACTTCTGTGTAAAATCTGAGGCTTCAAAGAGATTATTCCTTTTGAAAAATCTGGTGATTTTTGGGTGAAAAACTGAAAACAGTGTGCCTTTAATATAGAAGACAGCTTACTGTACATACGCCAGCAAACTCAAAGAACTGAATGAAGTGAATAAAGACATAAAGATCCTGTTGCTCTGTGTACCTCAATCTCCTTTGGGTAGGTGAGGTTAGGTTTAGACGTCACAGGTGGTTTGTGCAGCAGGTTGTCTCTCCACTCACTGATCTGCTGCTGCACAGCCTGGAGCTGGTCCACCAGTTTCTGCTTTGAGCTCTCAATCTCTTCTCCAGACGACTGAAAGGCACCAGAGACATACAAAGTTAGAGCTGCTGCTCCATGATGAGGCGTCAGAGCCGTTCAGAGAGAGATCCTCACCTCTCTCCTCAGTCTGGCCTCCAGCATCTCTGCCAGTCTGAAGACAAGCCGGCAGGAAAAGACAGCAGCTGGGTACCACTGGACCAGTCTCACCATCCTGCAGGTGAGCTTCATCACGGCGACGCTGCTCAGGAAGACTGGCTGCATGTCTACAGACTCAATCATTCTACAGACAAGAAGCAGAAGTTAGCAGGGAGAGCAGCAGCACAGAGCATCAGTGGGACTCGTCCTGTCCTCACCTGTCCCTCTGTGAGTCCACCCTCAGCAGGACGTGGCTCAGGACTTTCTCAGCGTGCTGCACGGAGAACAAAGGGTGATGTTAAAGATACAGGAGAGTCACTTTAAATGTCATGTTGTGGTTTGCAGGTTTGTATGGAATAAATATCCTATCTTTATTCAGAAGCGTAGATTTTTCAGTTTGAGTTTTGATTTTATTCCTTTTCAGAGAAACAGCTCCTTCTCCTGCTCAGATTTATTCTCCTCATGCTCACATTTTGTGCTCGCACTCAGATTTCTGCTGCTTTCTTTCAAAATGTGTGCTTGAACTCAAAAATCACATGCTTGTGCTCACATTTCTTCTTCTTGGACACAAACATTTCGCTTCGATCTAAAGTTTGCACTCTCAGATCTAAAGTCTGCGCTCTCAAAACTTTTGTGCTCCACTCAGAACAAGCACGTCCTCTCAGGTTGAGGTACCTGCTCAGACTGAAGATGTCCCTCCCTGAGCTTATAGTAGTGTGTTTCACCAGCCAATAGGGAGACAGCTAGTGAGTGTGGACCAATCAAATGACATATGCCATGTCTTGGGTGCGATTCCTTCGCCCATATTGAGTCACATGTGAGCACAAGCATGTGATTTTTGAGTTCAAGCTAACATTTTGAAAGAAAGCAGCAGAAATCTGAGTGTGAGCACAAAATGTGAGCATGTGGAGAATAAATTTGAGCATGCGATGGAGCTGTGTCACTTAAAAGGAATAAAATCATGCTCTCAAACTGAAAATCTACACTCTTCAAAAAAGATAAGGATATTTCTCTCATAGGTTTGCACCTTGACGGTCTCCTGTGCTCGGTTGTTATCTCTGGTCTCAGCCAACCTCAGTCTGTACAGCAGACTCTGGATCAGCTGTTCTGCAGGAATCCCCGTCAGATCGGAAAACTCAGGAAGATCCCCGAACGCGACGAGAGACGCCCAGCTGACGAAGAGCAGCGGCGTCTCCTCGGCCTGAGAAAGACGTGTCTTGATCAGGCCGAGTACTTTCCTGTGGGACAGACAGTTAGTCACACCAAACACCTTCCAACGTTTCAGGAGGAGAAGATCTGAGATGAACTCACTTTCTCTTGTCAGGGTGGGACTGTAAACTCTCCCTGAAACTGATGAAAAGAACCTGTTGCAGTCCTGAGAAGTTATTCTCCTCCACAGATGGACCCAGTGCTGCTGCGTGGGCTTCAGGCTGTCGGAGTCTGAGCAGCAGAGGAACCAGCAGGACGAGCTCCGCCACCGTCTGCTGCGCACAGAGGTTCATCAGCCCCAACACGGTGCTGAGGGACAGAGAGAGGACAGTTACCAGTCAGACACAACCTCAGGGACAGGAGAGTGTGATGAGGAAGGGGAGGAGCATTCTGGCTTCATCAGAACGGATCAAATGCAGCTTCATGTGACTGAAGGAGTTTCAGTAATGCTGTTTTATTATGGGGATCAGACACCCAGCTGTCATGATGGGCACAGACTCATTTCTACAGTCTACAGAGCAACTCATTCCTGAGTAAGAACGTCACATGAGATAAGAAGACATCGAGCAGTTTACACCCTTGAAGCCTTTCTTAACTTACTATTGTGGACTTTGCAGAGAGCTGAGCACCGTGTCCAGGTTGTCCTTGTCCCTGTCGGCCTCTGAGGACAGCAGGAGACACAGGTCGGCCCAGCCTCTCACTCCCAGGTTGATGTTACACCTCCTGGTCACCTTGAACACCGACAGGCCGCGGAGCAGAGCGCTGCTGCTCCTCCAGCTGCCCGGCAGCTTCTCCTTCGGCTCTGCTCTCAGGATCTGAATCAACGTGGCAGAGATCAGCTCTGAGGTCTGTGGATAGAAACATGTGGTTACTGGTGGAACATTAGAGGTAAAATATAATGAGAGCTGTGAGTCCTGCAGTTCTTCTTGTGGACCTTGATCGATGGAGGTCGTGAGCGGTCCATGAAGTGCATCCTCTCATGTGCAGAGCCCAGACTCTTCATGTAATGCTCCAACTGTTCACACAGGCTGTCCGTGCTCTGTTTGTCTGACGGGGAAAACCTCTGGAAGATTCTGTCCAGCAGAGCTGTGGCTGAGGCCTGCCAAGCGTCCGACACCTCCACATCTTTAGATCTGAACATGTTCCAAAAATTCTGCATGGTGGAACCAGCCTCCAGACGACAAATGAAGCCTTCGTAAATGTGCAGCTCTGTAGGAGACACAGGCAGCTTTCTGTTAGATCAGACCTGCTGAGGTGTGTTAACATGCTGAAGCTGAATGGGTTAATATCTCACCTTTAACGCTGCGGTCGAATGGGATCTGAACATTTCTTGTGGTAATTCCTGTGATAATTTCTTTTTGCCGTTGTTTTACACCGTACCAGTAAGACCACAAATCACCTCTTCTTATGTGTCTTTCTTCAACGTACAGACTTGCTTCCACCAGATATCCCCCCTGTTTTAAACCACTAAACATACAACAATGAACATTTGTTACAATTAAAACTTAACTAAAGCTACCAAACTGTAGCAGTAAAGTCAGACAGCATCAGGTGTGGAAGGAAAAAACTGGAGCAGCGTGTTTGTGTTTAATTACCACATGTAATAAATCACAGAGTCACAGGTGATGGGGCCAACCGTAGGCTAAGACTCTATGTGTGAATGATCATGGGTTGAGACGGAGATTAGGTTAATAAACAACTGTTTATGTGATGGGTTAGGGTTATCACTGTGTGACGCAGGATTAAAATCAGAACAGTGTCGAAATTACTTCAAATATCATCAATACTCACACAAAATGTGTCATCTTGAAGGGTAAATAACCTCCTTCATAGCACATCACAAGAGTGTCATGGTCCTGGGTGAATCTGAACTTTTTGTCCATCACGGCATAGATGTGTATGGTGAAAGTGGGAACAGCAGGAGCAGCAGGAGGAGGTCTCACTGGGCTCCGATCACTGCAGAGACAAAAAAAAAAACAGTCAAAGCTTCAGCCACAGAGCTGAAGGTACCTATAGGCCTGTCACAATAATTACTATATCGACTTAGAGTTCAATATATAAAAATGGACACGATAGTTTTTTTCTGCACTCAATATATTGTCGTTTACATGCGTGAGTTTTTGTGCTTTCTTGTGTTTAAAGTAATGCTGCAGATGTTTGACAGGCAGCAGGAATTGCCCAAAAAAAACAATATTTCTTAAGCAGCCATTCCAGTTATTTATATGTTATTTTAATAATAAAATAATATAATACATAATGTTTATCTCATTGCAAAAATGTCTGTATTTTCTTATGAGAGTCTATTTCATTTGTTTTGGTTGTAGTTTATTTATTTATGTTTTATTTATCTTGGATGTTTTAATATTTATTTTCCACATTTTAACTCTAATTGTTCAATATTTTTTAGATGGAAAAAAATTAATTGTGGATGAAGTTATTATGCTCTAATACGGTTATAAAACTAAAACAACATTGATACAACAATACTATCGTTTATCCTGATAGTTTCTGGGAAAATATATCGTCCTAAAAATGTTTTATGGTGACAGGCCTACTTATCCGTGTAAATCTGAGTTACCGCGTGCGTTGGGTTGTTCCTGCTGTGGAGGCCTCAGCACCGTCCCGTCCCTGACTCCCGTCCCCTCCGGACACCGCTCCAGCGTAAGACTTGGGTTTGTCAGCTGTTTGTACCTGTGAGTGTGTGGGAGCAGCAGAGTCTCCTGCAGACTCTTTCTCTGCTGCAGACTCAGAGTTTGGCTCCTGGACTGAACCTGATGCTGCGTCTTTTGGTGGATCTGTCGCAGGCTGAGCAGCGTCCTGCAGCTCGGCCTCCGCTCTGTTTTTGTCCTGTTTCTTCTTCTTCTCTCCGTCCTGTCCCGGCTCAGGGAAGTCTGTCTGCGTCTGCTGGCTGGTCTGATGAACTGCTGGAGTCTGTGTGTGTTTGTCTGCTCCTTCCTGTGTCTCTGTCTGAGTGTGAGCTGGAACCATCTTTGGTTTTTTGAGTCTTCGTTCCTCGCTGCTGTCCTCCGTCTGCAGCTTCTCTCCCTCATGTTGTGTCTCTGTGGTCACACTCTGAGTCTGGCTGCTCTGAGTCTCCACCGCTTCCTTCTCAGCTTTCTCACTTTTCTCTGCATCTTCACTCTTTCCTCCTGCTTCGTTCTTCACCTCTGACCCGCTCTTTCTCGTCTTGCCATGTCTCCGTCTCCTCCTCTCTTTGTCTCGGGTCTTCCTGCTGGGACTGTGAGCCCCCTGGTCCTGGAAATCACATCAACATCATTTGACCATCAAATATCTGCTTTTAGTCAAGTCAACTTTATTTATCAATGCAGCCATATGTACAGGACATACAGAGAATTGAAATTGTGTTTCCCTCTAATCCCCGGTGCAAACAGCAATAAACATGAAATATAAAATATAAGTAAAATATATAAAATGTAAACATAAAAACATACATACAAGCAAGAAGACATAGATGAAAGACAGTAGCAATCTGGGAGATGTAAATAGTATAAATAGTATAAATAAATATGACGGTATGAATAGATGAATGGTATAAATATGGCGAGTAGTATCAGTATGGCAATATGGCACAGTATAAACAGATTTTATCAGTATAAATATAAATATAAATTTAAATATGGCAGTATAAATTCTTCATAATTCTTTCAGATCCTGTGAAACATCAGAGAAGTTTGATCTGAACTCTCTTCCTGTGAGTGCACTTTTACCTTTTTTCTGTTGTGGTGTTTCTTGGCTGCAGCGTCTCCTGCTGCAGCTGCGCCTCCTACTGCAGCTGCGCCTCCTGCCGCCTCCATCTGCAGGGAGTCCTGATGCCCGCTGTCTATCTCTGAACATAAAACACACAGTTAGAACCTGCAGCCTGCAGAGAGACTTGTAGACTCACTGATCAGGTTGAGTGAGTCAGGGAGCGGCAGCAGAGACATGCAGCCACAGATAATTAATCTCAAGACTCAATCATAAAAGACTTTAACAAGTTTTACTGCTGTAATAAACCCGTCACTGTGGCTCAGTTGGTAGAGTGTCGGCCATTGATCGGAAGGTTGTTGGTTCGATCCCAGACCATGGCAGCCTACTTGTCGAAGTATCCTTGGGCAAGAGTCTGAACCCCAAATTGTGATGTGTGTGTGAATGAATTTGCAATAGTGGCAGGTGGCACCAGTGTGCCCTGGTAGCCTCTGCCACCAGTATGAATGTGTGTGTGAATGGGTGAATGAGTGCAGTCTGTAGTGTAAATTGCTTTGGGCTATATAGTATAAGTGCAGGCCATTTACCATTTACGTCATGTCTGTTATGCAACAGCATCAAGTCTGCAAAAACTATGATTATTATCAATAGATGTGCATTTTTTAATCAGTAGAAATAATAATCGGGGAGGTCAGCTCACTTCTCTGACCTGAAGTGTCACTTTACAACTTGTTTTTTATGAAGAAAATATGTTGCAAAGTAAAATCTTTAAGAAACAGAAGAAGAAGCTGGACCTCACGCTGAACACACAGATAATGAATCTGCTTAATTTAAAAATTATTGTAATTTTTCTTTTCTAAATGCATTCATTTATTTATCGTTAGTGTATCTAAACTAAATGTGTGTTTTGCACAGACGTGATAATGATGACGACATGTCGTCACGGCAACATCTTAATATTTTTAAGTGACAGAAATACTAAAAATGCCTGTAATATGACAAGAATTCACACAATAACTGATGATTTTTCACCTGGTATACCACAAACTTGTTGCCTTCACCTCAGGAGAATGTCACAGTTTACTCTAAACCCTGTTCAATAAATAATGTTTTCATAATAAGTCAAACAGTTAAAAATAAAATACAACATCTGCCTCCTGGTTCTCTCAGACTCATCACAATGATCGATGAGACATGTTTTATTTGGCCTGTGTATAATAAGAGAGAAACACTTCACTTACTGGTGTGTGTGTGTGTGTGTGTGTGTGTGTGTGTGTGAGAGAGAGAGAGAGAGAGAGATATTGAGTTTACTGAATTGTTGCCGATTAAATTGTTTTCTGAGTTTATTTCCTGAGATGGAGCAAATACTAAAAATACTCAGTCTAAACTGCCCTATAAAGCCTAACTTTTTAGATTTTTTTTAGATTTCAATTTTACTTTATTTCAGAGAAATAATGACATAAAAAAATTGCAGTAACTACAAAATCCAACTCAAAACCAAAGCAGAACTTACCTCTGTGATACAGTGTAGCCTTGAATTTCTTCATTGTGTTGAATAATGAAGACAAGAATAATAGAAAGGGAAATTATTATCTAGATAGTGATCAAGTAAAAAAGAGAGATAGAAGTATATTAAGACTAAAATATAACATTAATTTATTATATGAAGTCTAAAATACAGAATGTAATAAAATAAAAATGTTTGAATAGAGCTGTTAAACACTTTTAAACCAACATTATAGTTACTGCTCTCTGTGCATTACTATTAGAACCGTTTACAGAAAATCCAGAGTGCAGTTCCTACATTTTTGGGGTCGAAGGTCAAAAATTGTCATGTTTTTTCATTTTCATAAAAATGACATCATCAGTACATGTAGAAATAAGTGTCATATCACTTTAACTACCTATAACCCATTTGGCTGGCCAGTTAAAAAACGTTTTTAAAAAACCCTTTAAAGCAGTTTTTCTCAGTTTAACCATTTGAGTAGTTACTGGAGTTATACTCTGTAGGGCAGTGTAGCTTATAAGAATTTAACATAATAATAGGCCTTGTTAATAATAATAATAATAATAATAATAATAATAAAATAAAATAAAATAATAGTTTAAAAAAAGTTTTTTTTCTCTCCAGGGAACAGATGAGAGGTTTATCACCAGGTTTATTCTGTTTCCTGTCAGGTTCTTTAGATGAGTAAAGATTAAGAACTTCAGTTTATTCTTATTTCAGCTCGTCACACACGGTGATGTCATCAGAGCGACAATAAATACATCATAAAAATTCATCATTTAACAACATATAATGATGTTCTTACCTGTGCAGTCAGCAGCTGTCAGCTCCGATCAGTCTGTACATCAACAACAACAACAACTGATCAACTGAAGGAGTAAGGAGGAAATGATCGAGTCTCTGCTGTCAGGGAGCGTCAACAAATCATCTCCTGCTCTCAACTTTTACTCTAAACTTTAGATAAACTCTGTCAGAGATAACTGTAATTACTATTAAAACATGACACAACATATTAATAATCATCAGGGTAATTCTACATTATAAACTGTCAGCCAACAAACTGTTTTTCTGTGTCGGTTGAGTTTGGAATTTGCTGACGGTCCCTGAAGCTGCAGCAGAGTTTCACTTTCATTTCTGCCTCAGAAGCTGCAGACCAGAAACCTAAAGTTTATTAATGTTAAAGTTTCACTGTAGGATTTCAGCAGAGAGGAAACTGATCACTGATCCACGACTCCACATCTCACTGCTGTCACATGTAACATGAGGTTTTATTAGATACAGAACACATTTGAGGTGTTTACTGTAGAATCTCAGCATTTTATGCATAATGAGCACTTTTATTTCTAATAATTTTGCTCTAATAATTCTTACTTACAAACATTTTTTATTGCAGTTTGGAATATTTTTACATCGTGCATGTAAAAAAGGTAAAAAAAAAAAAATAAAAAAAAAAAATCAGTTTACACATTAATCACTGCTGCTGTTATTAATAACTTGAGAGGTTTGAGTGGAAAATTATTTCTAATGGAGCAGAGTTTATCAAGATTATAGTTTGATGAAACGTTTTGAAAATGTAAAGAAATACTGTCAGGAATAAAAAAAATATATAATAATAATAATATATTTTTAATATATAGATATTTAAATAATAATATAGGCTCACCCAACAACAACAACAACAACAACAACAACAACAACAACAATAATAATTGTAATAATAATAATAATAATAATGAGATCAAAGTGTACTTTAAAATAATTTTATTTAGAAAAAACATAATAGAAAACATCTCAAGTAGATAACACAAGTTATTATTCAGACTGGAAACTTTTTTTTTACTAAGGTTAATAATAAAAACAATGATTGAAATATAAATTATGTTAACTACAGACATGAAAACATTCCCAGAGATTCATTTATTGAATTTAATCTGGTGTGAACAGGTTAAATGTGTAGAAACAGCTGTTTGTATATATAAAAATATAATATATATAATAGTGTGGTTTCAGCTGATTCATATAAAGTGTGGAAAATGTCAATAATAATCTGCAGGTCTGAGACCAGCCAGCTGAGAAACATGGAATAAAACACTTTATCATCTGTAAATATAAACATTAATTCTGAATGTGATGCATTGATGCACAGACTGATGATAAAAAGATGTTTGTGGTGCTGTGGCGCCACCTGGTGGCCAAACAGAGTATAGCTATAATAAATACTGTTAGTACATGATGAAGTGATGAGAAAAGGAGAAACTGGAGCAGAGAATAAATAAACAGTGGAGTCAGATAAACAATAAAACATTATTATTATTAATAAGCTGATGTGTGAGCTGTTGTCTGTCTATCCGTCCGTCTGTCTGTCTGTCTGTCTGTCTCTGTGTCCTGCAGGACGTGTCCCTGTTGCTCAGTTTGGACAGTTGATGGAACTAAACACAGTTTCTATAAACTGAGACAATAATAAGAGAGTTTTCATCATGTGTCGGTCAGTCCTGTGATCATGCTGCAGGTTTCTTGATCCTCCTGACGACCACCCTGGTCCTCCGGCCCTGAGGACGTCCTCCTGCAGCCTCCCCGTCCCCCGGCAGCGGGCCCGGGGGTCCTGGGGGTCGGGGTTCCCCTCGGGGTTTGGAGGGTTTCCTTCCTGAACGCACGTCGTCCACGAAGGACTCCACAGCGTCAAACTGAGCCGTGAGCTCAGAGAGACGCTCCTTCAGGGCGTTAAACTCTCCGTAAAGATCCCCCAGAGCATCAGAGAGAGGCTGGATGCTGACAGGGAGACAGAGACACACAGTGAGACATTAACCCTTTGCAGTGTTGGGCTATTTTCTCAGTTTTTTAAAGACAAATTTAAATAATTTTTCCACTTAAAAAATGTTTGCCATGCCGTCTTGGTATATTTTTTTCCCGCACAACCTCACCTATATGACCTGATAAATATTTATTAATTTTGACTTACTGGATCAACATTTTAGCCCAAAAAAACTAAAGTCGGATTTAGAAAATAATGTTGTTGTTGTAATGTTGTTTTTTTAACTTTAAAAACACAATCATGCTCAATGAAGAATTTTAAATGTTGCAAATGTGAACAAAGGTTGAAAATATGACATAAAATAGGTTAAATGAGGATTCCTGCTAGTTCCATATTTTTAGACTAAATATATTTGACCTTATTTCCGGTTGTACTTGGTCTGTCATCATCAAACAAAACTAGCAGAGTTACAAGTCAGAACTTTTGAGGGAAGTTGACAACAGGGCTCACCGTTGCTTTGTTTTTACGTTGTGACAACGTGAAGAAGAACATTTGCAACATTTAAAATTCTTCATTGAGCATGATTGTGTTTTTAAAGTAAAAAACAACAACATTATTTTCTAAATCCAACTTTAGTTTCTTTTGGGGCTAAAATGTTGATCCAGTAAGTCAAAATTAATAAATAATTATCAGGTCATATAGATGAGGTTGTGCTGAAAAAAATGATACCAAGGCGGCATGGTAAACAGTTTTTAAGTGGAAAAATTATTTAAACGTGTATTAAAAAACTGAGAAAAATCTCTTTTTTTTAAATTTATGTATGATATGGCTTACCCCCTGTGGTTCTTGTTGTTATGGTTGTTGTTTTGGTCTAAGACAGCTCTGTTTGTTTGTTTTTGTGGCTGTCTGTGCTGGTTTGTGTAATGTATATTTGGCTACTCATAATGACATGCTGTATATATGCGAAGGAACAGAATCTGTACAGCTTTATTTTTTTGAATACATGTCATAACCTTCCATTCATGTTTCTCCAGCCGATTGCTTTATATTTGTATTTATCTTTATTTTATTTTTTTGTTGTTGTTTTTGCTATATGAAAAACTCAATAAAGATACTGAACACACACAAAAAAAAAAAAAAAAAACTGAGAAAATAGCCCAAAACTCCAAGGGGTTAATGTCCTCTCAGGTAACAAGATGTTTTAAGAACTAAAAGCCTTACAGAAAGCATCAGTTAGTGTTTAATAAAGATCATAAAGTCTGCTGACTGACCGGCCGTAGTCGGGCAGCACCGTGCTGTGGTCGTGCAGCAGCAGATCTTTCACCTGCGTCATGATCGCAAACTTCCAGTTATCCAGAACCAGAGTGAGGTTGGCGCAGGACCGAGACCCCGCCCTCTCTGCTGCACACACACACAGATAAACATATACATATAAATATTATATTTAATATCTAACACACAGCCCCGGGGGCCCGCCCTCTCTGCTGCGCGCGCACACACACACACACACACACACACACAGCCCACACACACATTTCAGGGTTTGCCATCTCTGTTAGGACCTTCCCTGAAATTCATACAGATGATTAATTAAGCCCTTTAGAGGCTATCCTATCATTTACTTTGTGAGGACCAGGCAAAATGTCCTCACAACTACAAATGTCCTCACAATGTTGGTCTTCTGCCAAGGGTTGGCCCTCACAACTATATAAAGACAAACACACACACACACACACACACACACACACACACACACACACACACACACACACAGACATGCACGCACGCACACACACACACACACACACACACGCACACACACATACACACACAGGCATATATATAAAGAAACGGAGAGCAGCTGCAGCTTCACGTCTTCTTACAAATCACTGATATTATTACAGAAACGTTATTCAAATCAGTAAAAGCTCAACAGAAAATTACTGCAGCACAAATAAAACTTCTGCTTTCAGTTTATGACCTGAAGTTCAACTAGTAACAGTGAAATCCTGATTATATTCAGTGTTTAAAGAGTAAAGACTACTTCTATCAGGGAGTTTCTGATCAGAGTGAAAAAAGGAAAAGAAAACAAGAAAGCTGAAAAGAGGAAAAGACTGAAAGACGGAGAGAGGACAGAAGAAGAAGAGTGATGAGGAGGAGAGAAAACAATCACAAGACATTACAAAAGGAGAGAAGTAATAAAAACATATTAGTTATAATAAAAAGTCCACCTTTTACTGTTTCTGTAAGCTGAGCATCACACTGACGATTTATAGGTCAAAATTGAGCTGAAGTTGCTGCAGCAGTTTGAGACGGCTGATAAAATAACTTCTGAAGAAAGTAAAGTTAGAAATATGAGTCTCAATGTTTTGTAAAAAAGTGTCTGCAGGATTTAAAGCTCCATAAACCCACAAATATATATAATCATAACTGAACAGTTAGTGAACATTAGTGTCCGACAGCCTGATCTTCACAAAGAAATAAAATATATCAGAAAACAAAGTGATTGTGCTGTGAGGAGAAACACTCTGCTGCTGTGGATCCATGAACAGTTCCAGCTGTTAGTCAGAATACTATCACAACACCTGTATTAGTCAAAAAACTAACACTAAAAAGTCTATAACACAGCTGCTGTCTGACACTGCAAACGATCATTATAATCTGTGCTGCTGCATATTTGCATATACAAACATTACAAGCACTCACTGAGACTGATGGAATATTTCCCTCTGAAATAAAGAGGAAAAAATCTCCAAACCTGAGAGTGACCTGAGTAAATATCAGTGTTGGTGCTGACCTTCGTTCCTGTCGTCCCACTCTGCTCTCTCAGACACTTTCTGTCTCTGAGCTGCACACAGAGTCGCTGAGAGGAGGAGGAGGAGGAGGAGGCCAGGCTTCATCCTGACACACACACACACACACACACACACACACACATCTTAGTTTTACTACTCTCATGAATGTTCAGGTCAACTAAATCAACAGCTGTAATAATCTGATGAATGTGCAGTTATTAAACAGAAGAACATACCTGCAGCTGCAGCCGGACGTCTGATAACCAGAACAGACTGAGAGAGTTTATCAGCAGGGGAGGAGTAGGAGGAGGAGGAGGAGGAGGAAGAGAGGGAGAGGAGGAGAGAGAGACAGAGGGAGAGAGAGAGAGGAGGAGGAGAGAGAGAGGAGGAGGAAAAGGAAGGGAGAGAGAGGGAGGGAGAGAGAGAGGAGGAGGAAGAGAGAGAGAGAAAGAGAGAGAAAAGGGAGAGAGAGGTAGGGAGAGAGAGAGAGGTAGAGACAGAGAGAAAGAGAGAGAGAGGAATTTTTTTATTTTATTTTATTTTCTCTTCTTTTTTTGCTGGGACAGTTAGATTGTATGAATTATATATTGGTTGTAAATATTGTTCAATGATTGTAAATGTTGCTTTCTTTTATTGTTATTAGTTTTTCTTTTCTTTTAAAAGGAATAATATAATTATAATAATTTATTGTAAATATTGCTTTCCTTATCTTGTTATCTTTTTTTCTGATGCTTGCTTTGGCAATATATACATTGTTACGTCATGCCAATAAAGCCAATTGAATTGAATTGAATTGAATTGAATTGGAAAGGGAGAGACAGAGAGAGGTAGAAAGAGAGAGAAAAGGAGGAGAGTCTCCCCTCACACTGATCTTCAAACTTTTCTATCAGAATTAATTTCAGCATCAAGAGTTTAACTCTGTCATCTCCAGCAGGAACAGAACAGAGTTTGAGGTGTAAAAGCTGTAATCTGATCTGAGGATCTTCAGCCGACGTGTTTCATGTTTTACGTTCCCGTCAGACTCAAACATTCCTGCATGTGTTCTCCATATGGAGCCTCTCTACCTGCATAGCTGTGGCAGAGAGCCAAATAATATATAGGTCAGGTTTTTATTTACTCTATATAGGTCACTTATTTTACTGGAAATGTAGTTTGATTGATCCAAATGTCCACTCTTCAGGAGAGATTCGCAAGAATCTAAAAGCAATAAATCACCAAAAAACTGCCGACAAATGAACACTAATAACTCTGTTAACTCTGTTGGTTTATCTATCTATAAAACAAGAAGTATGTGTGTGTGTGTGTGTGTGTGTGTCCAGGGCAGGGGCAGGCAACCTTATCATTGGCGTCGGCCCATTGGAATTTGTATTCTTCAATTGTAAAAATATGCAGATAATATACGGCATTACAAATCCAACTAAAATGTGCATCATAACTTGCAAAACTTACGAAAAAAGTCTACGGCCTGGCACCTTAACCTCTAAATTTTGTCAACTTCAAGTCTAGTTTTGAGATTTTCTAGCTAGGGAGATTTTGATTCCGAGTCTCCTGAGATATTTCTTACGAATTCATATTTCTAAATGCTCGTTATGACCTATTAGTAATGTTGGTAGGCTAGTTTAGACTCAGTAGGCTGTTTTATCTTCGCTCAAAGGCTCAAAATAAGGTTTGCGGCTCCATTCCAACAATTTTTCTCTTTTTTTGGCAAACAATGGCTCTTTTGTTGGTAAAGGTTGCAGACCCCTGGTCAAGTTCATATCTCGCTGACCGTTAGTCAGACTGACCTCAGATTTCATATGTGGCTTGCGCATTGCACGAAGCTGTGCATCCTTGATTTTGAAGATTTTTTAATTAATTTTTAAAAATATCATTATTTACGTAGGACGTGTTGCAGCATTGCACTGTTTCTGATCGGACGCCTTTTAGTGTGATAGGCCTACACCTGGTCAGTAACACAATTCACTCTGGATTTCCACCCTGACTCATCTCATCTGGAAGTCTATTTAGCCTACCTATCTTTAGGAGTTTTAAAGTGCACTACAAGGTTAGATTTTCCAATAATATTCAAATAGTTTCCAGTGAATATCAATGTTCAATGTGTATGTGCTGGATGGTGTGGTACCTTATGAAAAGTAAGCGTTTTATGGAGTTGCAGACGTTGTAGTGGTCTGCATGTAATGTGCAAATTCTGTTATTCGCGATTAGCATGCTAAGCGGAGATTTAGCTTTATTCACTTCTTATGTTGCATTACTATGTAATTCAGGGATGACATTCATGTTGCTTAGCGTAATGCCCATAATCAGTTGATATGAGATACTTATATGAAATATAGTATATCAGCTAATTGGGTTCATGTTAATGTACTTTTAGTGCAGCATACTGCGTAATGTGCTATCTCACGATTAGCATGCTAAGCGGAGATTTAAGCCCTTTCTTCCGCATCAGTTTGATCCATTGAAAAAAGTAAAAACAAAACTTTATTAACTGACAGCTAAGCATAATACGGACGGAAAGATACTTCCTTCGGGCACTGCACTAGTTTATAAAATATAATATCAGTATAATATAAGTGTATCTAGATTTACCACCTCACAGTTGTGTGCCTCAGTAAAACCAGTGGAGTTGTAGTTTATATCCGTCTGTTCTCACATGAAGCCGACAGCAGACAGATTCAGATCTGACAGCTGCTGCTGCAGAGAAGCTACAAGTGATGAAATTTAAATGTTTCACATGTTCAACCCGACACCTCAGAACATCTGTAAAACCTCCAGATTCAAGATTGTTGCATCACTTCAGAATCCGATCAAATGACTCTCCTTCTGTTAGCAGTTGTTTAATATCGTAGAGAAACGTGTTTTTGCAGAATATTGTGACATCCCAGTGAAGTTGAACTTTTGAATGGAACTCATCATGATTGAAAGATAAAAATATCTCTAAATATCTGTCTGATGCAGAATTTAGATTTCTTAATTTTGGAAGTGAAACTGAAATAAAAGTGATGTGACTCCAGATAATTCTGATTCACACCAGAAATAATTTGTTCCTGTTCCTTTATAAACAAATAAACACCAAAAGAGAACTCAGACATCATGAATATTTTTCCATTTATAAACCCTTAATAACTAGCTGTTATTAAAACCAAAGTCTGGCTTAAAAAGTGAGAAAAATTATCAAAGAGCAACTTGGAATTGTCTCTATATGTTAATAACTGCAGCTCTGCACATTAACTTGTTTTGTGTGTTTGTAGGTCAGAAACACTGTGAAAGGCCAAACACCCACCAGCAGAGCCTGGATACATGATGCACTATTTATTAATGTTTAGAAATCTGAATTTTATAGATTTTATTAACCACAATAGGGGAAATAGTCTGGAAATGTTTTCCCACTAAACTTCTAATTCAGGGATGGGCAACTGGAGGCTCGGCGGCCACATACGGCCCGCATCCTCACTGGCCCTCAGTACAACTACATTTTTGAGCATGAAATGCACAAAATTACTTAATTTGCTTCAAACCTTTTGTTTTCCTATTTATACTGTTATACATGCATTTGAGCATGAAATATGTTAAGTTACTGCACTGTAAACATATTTAAAATTGTAGTTTCACCATATCTGGTTAAGTGCACGGTCCTATATGTGGCCCTGTGGTAGTGTCGATAAATAAATAAAAAAGATCCAGCATTTAAGTTGCCCATCCCTGCCCTTATTATATATTTTTCCCATTCTGTGTATGAACTCTGCAGCAGACACTTGATTTTGAGTTTTTTTTGTATTCAGACTTCTGTAACTAAATCCACCAGTCAGGAGACAAATCAGAGACATGTTTACCTGCAATTACAATTCTTTGTTGTTTATTTTGTTTGAAATCCAGGTGAACAGCGTACAACTTTAAGTCCTCAGTTCGCTCAGTGGACCGAGAGGAGCAAGACGGCCCGGGTCCTCGTACAAAAGGAAAAGGTCACTGTGTCAGAGTGATGTCACGGGGGGCCGGAGTGATGTCACCGGGGGCCGGAGTGATGTCACAACACAAACCGTCTCTTCAAGCATTTTCAAATTAACCTACAACTAAAAATATATTCTCACTTCATCAATGGAATTACTGTCAAGCTCTTACAAAGAAGCACACGTCTCATAAATAGATCTGCAGCGCTGCCGCTGCCGCACCCTCCGCCCCGACAACCAGCAACACAAACTGGTTCATGTAACAGTGAGTTGTGAACAGAGTGAACAGCGTGAAGGTGAAGTGTAAGAAAAGCTGTGAGGATGTTTCAGTCAGCAGCAAACAGACGTGATGGAACAACATGGACAGACAGCTTCATGTTTTTAGCTGTTAGAATAAGTATTTCTTTAAATAAATCAGTTGTCTTTTATATGACAGCTAGAAAAATCCAAATGCATTAATGTCATGCACGATCACATGTCAGATATCTGACCTGTGAAGCTTTTATACGTGGATAAATTAAAGCTCCACAGCCTGGATTCTGACTCTGCGTGATTATTATTATTAACGAGCGTTCAGTCACATTTTGTTTCCAGATGTTCACATGTTGATGATGAGCAACCAGATGATTCAAATGATTCAAGTTTTGGTCCCAATATCTGAAAGAAAATTCAAAGGGAACAGAAAATAATAAAAACAAGCAGCTGTCCTGATTCGCCCGCTGCTGACTGTTAAAGGGCCAGTTCACTAAAATACTCACAATACAGTAAACCACTGGAGATATCTGTGGTTTAATTTGTCCAGGTTTTAAGTTTTCTGTCTCCACGTAGTTTCAACTTTCTCCCAATAACAGAAAATCACCACAGATCTGATTCATCACTTCACCTGCACAGAGTGCAGAGAAATAAACTGTCTGTGTTTAAATAAACCTCAAGTGAGCAGAATAGTGTTTGTTTGAAGGTGAACTGGCCCTTTAAATGGACTGTTTGACCCATTTGAAAGGAAACTTTTTTTCTACCTAGATACTATTTCCATGTTTTTGTGTCTGAGTGACGTATGAGGACAACAATGTTTTCTAATTAGTTCAATATTGAGCGAGCTGCAGTCAGCAACACTGAAATATGATCCTTCAGTCAAACTCCATCTTTAATATACTAAAAGGGTCTCTTTCAGGCTCAGAAGTGTCACATATAACCATAATGTTTCAGAAATGAAACACACATGATATTGTGTAAATCATCCAAGTTTTTTTTTGTACAGTTTTGGTAACTCTCTCTAGCTCTCAGTCACATTTTGAGTTTTTCAGTCACCAAAAAAAGAGACAAAATGATCCATAAACAAAGTTAAATATAAATCAGACTGATAGTATTTTTGTTTCTATAGATATTGTGATAATATTGTCATGAATTCTTTAAGCCACAACAATCTTGTAGTTAAAATCTGACATCATTACTAACATTAAAGACAGGAGCAGACAGAGAAATAAAATGTTTTCTTTTATCTACACTTGATCCATTTGTTAATGGGTCAAATCCCAGAAAGTCTGAATCTAAATTAACACCAGTGGAAACTGGTGGAAGGGCAGAGAGGAGGAGCTGAGATCTGAGAGATTTTCAGTGTCGTGGCTGAATATTTAGATGATTTAAACAATGTGGAAGAGGCCACAGAAGAACAAACCAACCAAAGGAAGCTAAAGGTAAAGAAAATTTTTATTTCTCTGTTGGGTCGCATTCAGTTAGAACAATCTGAGCCTGTCAGAAACACTTTAGTGACGGTGAGCAGGTTTCGTTAATCCCTCAGACACAAAAACAAAACCTTAAAACAGCAGAGTTTCCCTCTGAGCTCCTCACGTCGTCTCCTGCTGCAGGAACATCAAACTATCTGCAGAAACAGACAGAAGAGGCTCAACGTGTTTCTGACCTGCATGCAGATATGTGAGCCCCCCCACCCCCCCTCACTCGGAGCAGCAGGAGTCTTTGAAGGCTGAGTGATGGACGGACCCCGAGGGGCCCCCGTCAGCAGAGGAGCATTGGTTCTGGTCTGGCTCCTCTGGACCGGCGCCAGGAGGAGACAGGAGCAGCAGCAGGTGAGGAGCGACTGAGAGCGGCGAGCACCAGTTGGTTCTAAAGCACCTCGCAGTTTATCAGAGACACAACACAGCTGATAACAAGCTACATATCATGTCTGCTCAAGTTCAAACCACTAAATCAAAAAGCTACGAGTCCAACAAACCAGCCAGAGATGTTTGAGTCCAAAGGAGCGTTACTTCTGCACACAGGAAGAGGAGGAGCATCATTTAATACTGAAACACAAGAGGAGTTACTGTAGGAGTTTCAGGTCTGACCTTCGACCTCTGATTGTACTTTAAGGGGCTTTTTGTTTTATAAAAACCTGACTGAGTGAAGTCCACGCTGAAGAGTCAAAATTTTAAGGTATCGCTACAATCAGATAAAAAAAAAGAAGAAGAAGCTTAATTAAATAACAGAATCATTTTCAAATGTATTTATACACAGCAAGGTTGTTCCAGAAGACGTAGCAGAGCGAGGGGCCGAACTCTCAGCCTCTGTATCTGATTACTGGGGGCGAGGCCTCAGCAAAAGTGCTTTACCTTAACGAGCTGCAGCAGGGACACACACACACACACACACACACACACACAGTCTGTGATCAGATTTACTCAGTGATGTAAACGAGCATCCCTTCACACCAACAGCTGCAGGACAGAGGCTGCAGAGGGAGGAGCTGAACAAAGGGGGGTCCGGTCTCACTGGTCCTGGTGCAGCGTGTCAGTGGCGAGTTAAGAGGAGGGCCGGGGGGGCGTCAGACCGGGGCCGGGGGGGTCAGACCAGGCCGGGGGGCGGGGGGCGGGGCTTTAACTGCGGGGCAGGCTGCACATCTCACAGTGCTCTGTGCCGAGCTGGTTCATGAAGGTGCAGTGGAGGCAGGACCACATGGCTGAGGACGAGGCCGGGACCGAGGGGCCCCCCATGGCCCCGTAACCCTGAGAGCTGGAGGGCTGCCCGCCTTCTGAGCCTGCAGACAGAAGAGAGGGTAAAATCACATATTCAATCTTCTATACACACAGGATTTCTCTATAATATGTTTAACAATTAACCTGTCCAAGGGAACTTCAAATCACTTGTTTGCTCTGACTAACAAGAACTTTTTCTACATGTTTTTGGTGATTAACTACAAATTAAACTTGTTGTTAGAAGAATCTGATGAAGGAGATAAGTTGAAATAAACAAAATGTTTTTGATGCGACAAGTCAGGGCTCTAACTTAACTTTTCTCATCACCATCCCAAAATACAACCTAAACGTCATGAAATACAGTTATGGAAAAAATGATTAGACCATTGTTTTCTTGATGATTTTGGTTATTATCAAGTAACCTATGTTAAATGTCTAGATTCAAGCTTTAAAATTAAACTCTTATCAGCTATTTTTGTTGTTATCATTATATTTGTCCAAACAAATGTATTTCTAGAGGCATTGAAATGAACAAGAAAATGAAGAAAAAAATGGGCTAATAATTTTCCATGAATGTAAATGTTGTCACTCCGAATTATAAAATGATTCGTTTCCTGCAATAAAATCACGATGCATGGTATAAATAAGACTGTGGAATGATTCAACCATAAATTTGCTCAAATTTTTATAAAAAACATTTGTTATACATATTCATTGATTCAACTGTGTTGCATTCAGTTCATAAATGGCTTCAAATTGTAACATCTGTAAACTTTGTGATTTTAGTTACAGTCTACTTTACATCCGAAAGCTGTCCTTAAATGCTTTTTTTTGTTTAAATCTGTCCGTATGACGGCAGCGAGACTCTTAATCTATAGCTCTATTATATTATAATCGTTGCTGCAGTGAAGATATTTATCAGAGAATCCTGCAGATCCTCAGTCTGAGATCCTCAAACCAGCCAATGTTTGATATTGTTGCTTGTTAAATGACTTGAACAAACATTTTTCTTTTCTACTAATGATTTAAAGCCTTTTGCACAAACTAAAGTGAGATCAGGCCGGTGAAAATGAGAGTGTGTGTGTGACTCACTGCAGAGCTGCTCGATGGTGGCCCACTGCTCAGACTTCTTCCAGGTCTGGGCCAGGTCCTCGTTAGAGGTCCTCACTGCGTCTAGTAGCAGCCCGATGCTGTCCTGCAACACAAACACACTCTGATCCTCAGCTGCACAGCAACACGCTCAGGAGAGGTAAACAAACAAAGTCTGGCTTTGATAGAACACATCCACATCTGATCAGAATCATCTCAACACAAAATGAGCAAAATGAGAAAATAAATGAGCCTTTGATGGTCCCGAAGGGCGAATGGCCAGTCGGCAGAGTAAAAACATCCTCAGAGCTCTAATCAGCTCCAGACGTTCTGGGACTCACTCTCAGAGGCATGACTTCATTGGTGACGAGGAAGAGGAGCAGATGGAAGTCTGACACGATGTCCAGGAATGCCGTGGAGGTGCACTGGGACAGGTACGTTGCTAAACTGTGGAAATCCTGCACATACACACACACAGAACAAGATGAAGCACTTCCTCTGGAGGTTACAGAGTCTACAGGTCAGTCAGCTGTTGCTGCAGACACAGATAAAGAGATAAAGCAAGGTTCGTACACTTTTTGAGTGGTCAAATTAAAGCACTTTTCAAGGACTTTCAAGTTCCATTTTCAAGCTTTTCCTGTACCTTACAACAGTTGTAAATGGCATGTTTTAGATGAGTACTTGCATACTAAAAGGGGGAGATTTCACTTTATTGTTCATTTTTATGGCTGGTACAACTAAAGGTACATTTGTTTGGACAAATATAATGATAACAACTAAAATAGCTGATAAGAGTTTAATTCAAACGCTGATAAAACACAGTTAACATGGTTTTCTTGATAATAACCAAAATCATTATCAGCCATTTTTGTTGTTGTCATTATATTTGTCCAAACAAATGAAACAATAACAAGAAATTGGAGAAAACAAGGGTTTAATCATTTTCTCCATGGCTGTACATGTAGCTGCTGCTACATTGCTCAGCTTCTACTGGAGGTAATACACTGACTGTGGATATAATCTGAACCATCACTTGAAGACATATTTCCCACATTTCAGATTCTTTGAACACATGAAACAGTGTGAACTGATTTGATCTCTTCATAAAGTGCTTCAGTCAGAGGAGAAGTTTGTCCAGACAGACTCACTTGTGTCTCTCTCAGGATATCTCGGTTCTCAATAGGAAAGCGTTGTGTGGAGCAGAAGGTGTACTGGGGGTCCTTTGGAAAAGTGGTGGTTATCTGTAGAAGACAGAGGTGTTAATAAGAATAAAATGAATAAAAGCTGCTGCTGATGAGAAATAAAGAGTGACTCACGTCTATGATCAGGTACTCCACAGGAAGAGGCCGAGCTAGAAACGTCACGTCATTCCCAAACTTGTCTGTGTCCTGATGGATGAAAGAAAGGGAACAAAAACCGTGAACATCTGGATACAAACATCTGGTGAAGTGATACCTGGCCCCAGTGATTATTCTGGTTCAGAGACAGGCAGTTCAAGCATCTCTGTGTTGTTAAATCAACCCCCAGACCGTCATTACATTACATTAGATTCAACTTTATTGTCATTGCACATGTCACAAGTACAAAGCAACGAAAAGAAGATAGCATCCAACCAGAAGTGCTTAAGCAGTAATTAAGTGAATCATAGTGCAATATACAGGAATGAATTATATAAAAAAATGCAGATCTAACTGTAAGGGCCAATAAGGGCCAGTTCATCAATAATAATTTAAGTTCAAAACAGTTAAAAACGAATGATAATAATTTCATTGTAATTCATGCAATGCAAAGAGTATGTTAGTTTAAAATATACAATTAGAAATATTAAAGGGTTAAAAATGTTTCTATGCCTTTAAATTTTACATTGTGATGTCACTATATAGTGGTAACTATGGTAACTGACTGTGTATCTTAAGTTTCGTTTTTAGTCAGAACATGGTGGAAGCAACACAGTCTTTTGACCGTGCGTCAGACTTGTAATTTACTTTGTTGTTTTTAAGTAAACATTTTAAAAGACAAAGAAGTTGTCATGTCTCGTCGCTCGCGTGGAAAAAGAGTGTTTTTATCGACTGACTATAGAAGTGGCGCAGTTAAGAAGGAAGACCAAACGGCTGTAGTTGAACAAGGTGAAGGTGCAGTTTATTGTCATACACCTGATGAAGAAGTCTGACCTTGAAGAAGACGTCAGGGACGTACTGCTCGGGGCTCGACTCTTTAACGAAGCCCAGCTCCGCAGCGTCTTTGCAGGGCAGCAGGCACTCGTCTCTCACCAGAGCCATGCACTGATTGGACACCTGGTAGCCTTCAAAGTGCACCTGGTTATCTGGACCACCTGCACACGAAAAATGTTTTATTTGTTGGTTAGAGAATAATGGCAGTCTCTCTTTCACTGTTGACTGAATGAGTGGTCAAACGGCATTATATTATACACATCACCACTGTTTATATAGTGTCACTTATTATACACCTTTTATCAGAGCTGCTTTGAAAGGATCATGTGTGACGTACGTTTGTGTCTGGAAACAAAACAAAATCTGAACTGAAAGCAGTGACATCTAGAAGTCTCTTTGTACTAAAATTTCTCCACATATAAAGCATTTGCACTCAACAGATCGTGCAAAAAACATTAAATTCTCCTCAGAGAAACTGAGAGGCCAACTGAGCTGCAGGTTGTTTACACAGAGCAGAGGGGAGAGGTCAAGAGAGTTTAGAAAATGTAAATAGTTCAACATGTATAGAATTTGGAACCCAATATTGGTAAAAATATTGTTTTGTTATATTTTTTGTAAAATAAATGGTCAAAGAAATTAAACTTGAATCTTTTTTTTAATAATTTAAAGCATTATAACGTGTTATATAAGATAATAAAATGTTTAGTTCTCCTCATTTCTAGTCAGGATTGTGCTGCTTCCACAGAGCTGCAGGACTTAAAGACTTTATATTTTGCAGTGAAAGTTGAGACCATATGGAGTAAAATGTGACATCCTGCAACTATTTGGGGTTCAGAGGGTTTAAAGGTTACCATAAAATATCAACAGAGACGTGGAGCAGGTTATGATAACATTATTTAGCTGTTATTCTGTCAGTTGCTGCGTGTCTGAAGCTCATTACAGATTCCAGGGACAGTCAGACAGATGTGCGATTCTGGCTCCAGATGTGTCGGCATGACGACAACTCTGGCTCAAAGAGCCTCATTAATGCAAACGACGGTGATGAGGTCACTGCTACGTTTGGGGCTTTTCTGGAGCAGAGAGGTGGTCTGAGCAGGAGGAGAGTCAACAGTTGGCTCGGCCCACAGACGGAGAGCATCTGTGTCGTATTACAGCTCCACTGGCCACAATCACCGAGGACACAATGAGATACAGGAGAGGAATGTAAAGAAGGAGGAGCTCACGAAAAAACAACCTTACAGAGTGATTACACACTGAGAAGTCAGGAAGAGTTCAAGCTTGTCAGAACCACAAATCACATAAAGACGAGGCTTTAAGTTAAGACTGGAACAATGTACGGAAATATTAAAACTTTTCAAATAAGCTGCTGGTGACCAAGGATCATTAAGTTTATTTACTCTCTGTGAGATAATAATTGGACCATAAAAGCAGATTTCTGTCTCTCCTGCTTCATGTCAGGCAAAGATATTTCAGCAGGAAACTGGACATTTCTTTAAAAGAGTAGATATGCAAGTCATATTAACAAGCATCTAAAATGTACCAAACTTTGAAGTTCTGAATAAACATGATACTCTTGAGGTAATGAACAGATTTGACTCTGGCTCCCGGGGGGCAACCTCTAACCCTAACCCAACCTCTGTTTTCTATCGAATGCTTTATGATGGAGTTCTGATGAATAAGGAGGTGTATAAATGGGCAGAGGAGTTGAATTTGGAATTAAATGATGAAATTTGGGAAGAATGTAATGTGCAAGAGTGTTCAGTTAACACCAGACACAACCTAATACAGTTTAAAACGCTCCACAGACTCCATTATTCGCAGGAAAAGCTACACAAATTTATCCTGATATTTCACCAGAATGTAACCGATGTAAATCCACGATAGGTACTCTAGAGCAGTGGTTCTCAACCCCCAATTTAACATGCACATTGTCAAGTTTTTTTTCTTTTTGTTTGTTTATTTTTTCCGCTGTGCTCACTGAACAGAATCTCATGTGCACATTTCAGATCATACAAACTCAGTCGATACAACGAATTTTGGACAAATAATGAAGCAGACAACAACTAAAACATCTCCCTGTCTGAAATTATGTAACTGAATATTAATTTTGTGCATTTATATTTTTTCCAAAATGATTTGGCGACCCCCAGAAATCAACCCGCGACCCCAATTGGGGTTGACCCCAAGGTTGAGAATGGCTCGAGCATTCATTTCTGGACATGTAGCAAACTTCATTCATATTGGAAGTGTATTTTCAGTGTTTTTCTGAGGCTTTTGGTAAGAATCTGGTAGCCAGCCCCCTGGTGGCCATCCTGGGGGCCACAAGTGTAATTTCTTCAATCAATAAATTTGAAAGAAGAGCTATTCAATTTGGGATGGTGATTGCAAAAAAGTGGAAAATGGACTCTGTGCCTACATATAAATTGTGTCAATGTGTGTCTTTTTTGGTAATTTTATGTCTTTTTTTGGGTCAATTTTGTGTCTTTTTGGCTGGGAGAATTGTCAAACACTTTACATCTGGAGAGACTGAGATTCTATAATGAAGGTAGAGGAAATAAGTTTGATAAAACATGGGACCCAGTGTTGAATTATCTTAAAAATGTGAGCTCATAGACTGGCTATTGTATAAAACCTCACAGTGCCAATGAGTATGTGATTTTGTATATGTCGAATTCATTCATTTTTTTGCCACACTTACATGTCACATTTGTTTATAATATCCATCTTAACTATGACCATGGAATATTGTTGTAATCCAAGATTTGCTGTGTTCTGTCTGTATCTTTTTTTGTTTGGTTTTCTTTCTCTCTCCCTCTCCTTTTTTAATTTGTCTCTTGAAAATTAATAAACATATTTCTAAAAAAACAAAACACCAAGCATCTCCTTCCATGTTGAGGCAATAATTCTACCCCTATAATAACAGTTAACCTTCCCTTTAGCCCCAGAGTGAGCAGATCGTACCTGTAGCCACCACCGTCACAAACTTGGAGCCGAAGTGTCCGTCTCTTGAGAGTCTGCAGGGGTTTGAATGGAGGTTCTGGAAGTATCCGGCTGTGATGCACTCCTCAGCGCTCAGGTAGTGAGATTCCTGTCAGCAGAGAGGAAACGTTAGAGCGTGGAGAGAGCAGCTCAGAGTCGGTGTGATCGGCCAGCTGCAGACTCACGTGGTTCCTGGTGAAGCGGACGGTTCCTATCCTGGTGTCCTCAGACAGCAGGTCAGTGAAGATCCAGCCCACCTGAGACCAGAACACAACAGAGCTAATGAGGAGAACGGAAAGATTTAGGGGGTTCGTCTGCAAAAATGCATGTAAATATGTTTCCTTTTTGTCTGCTATGACAAAACATATGTCATGTTTGGCTTTGGGAAGAATTTATGGACATATATTCATTATTTTCTGACATTTTTGGGCCCAAATCATCCAAATACCAATCATCATTAAAGCAGATTACATCCACACACACCACTCTGTTTAATAAAGCAGTTTAAACACAAACTGCCGTCAGCTCTGCAGTTACATTCAGGGTTCGTACACTTTAGCAGTGGTCAAATTCAAGCATTTTTCAAGGACTTTCAAGCTTTTCCAGTATCTTACACCTGTTGTAAATTGCATGTTTTAGATGAGTACTTGCATACTAAAAAGGGGGAGATTTCACTGAACCATACCAACAGCGATGGTATTACACTTTTAGGAGGAACTGTCTTCATTTCAGATAGGCTACTCATTATTTTTTTACATTGAACATGTGATTATCTATAGTCTATAGATGGATATAGTCAGATTGCAAGAGAAATACAGTAAGAATTTCAAGCATTTACAAGCACTTTATCCAAAATCCAAGCACTTTTTAAACCTTGAAAATACAATATATGAATTCAAGCATTTTCAAGGATTTCAAGCACCCGTACGAACCCTGTACATTAATGTTTAGTAGAGCCGTGTCGAGCATCGAGCTCTGCTAAACTAAAAGCTTGGGTCGAACGGAATAAATGCTCGGATGAATTCAACAATTGAAAAGGCTGCAGGAACACTCAGACCGAGGAGCTCAAATCTGCCTCCAGGGTTGATTCAGAGTCTGTCAGAGCTGCAGAGTGAAGTCACGGTTAGAGAGGTAACACAGAGTCACACAGAGCAGAAACACTCAGCCAACCTTGCACAGGCCCAGCTTGGCAGCGATCTCATCCACAGCTGCAGCTTTGGGGTCGTCCTCCAGCTCCAGGCTGTTCTGAGTGGCAATCTGAAACACAACAGGACAAAATAACATGAGTTACTGCAAGAATAATAAGAGATTTCACTTACTGACTAAACAGACACTTATATAAAACCCTGAGTCCAAAAACATGTCAATAATCCTAATATTCAATTAGAAACTGTACAAAAACAATATACTTTATGTTCAAACTAGTGTAAATATGCCCTGTGCTTAGGCCTGTCATGATAACACATTTTTTAGGGCGTGTATTCTCTTAGAAACTATCAGGATTAACGATAGTATCGTTGTATCGATGCTGTTTTAGTTTTATAACCATATTAGAGCATAATAAGTACATCCTTTTCCACAGCTATGAATTTTTAAATCTGGACAATATTAAACATTGGAATTGAAATGTGGAAAATAAATATTAAAATATCAAAGATAAATAAAACTTAAATAAATAAACCACAATCAAAACAAATAAAATACACTTTCAGGCTCTGTTAACAAAACATTACAATGAGATAATCATTATGCATTATATTATTTTATTATTAAAATAACATAAACAGCTGGAATGGCTGCTTGGGAAATAAAGGTTTTTTTCGAGAATTCATACTGCCTTCAAAAATTTGCAGCATTACTTTAAACACAACACAAAAAGCACAAAAAGTCAACCCCATGAAAAATTAACAAATTAAATTTTTTTGAAAACTTGACATCCTCCAAGTTGCATTATTAATATTTAAATCTCTTTTATTTGTAAACCTTATTTTTGTTTTGATATTTGATTTGACCACCTAGGTTTTTTTTTTTGTTTTTTTTTTACTGCTTTCATTTTTCTACTATCATTCTGTTGTTTCGTGTTGATTTCAAGCATAAATTAACATGTACCTTCTTTATTTTTGTGTGTGAACGAAAGAAAAAACCCCCAATAAAGTAAAAAAAAAAAAAAAAGCACAAAAAGTCACACATGTAAACGACAATATATTGAGTCCAGAAAAAAACTACTGTGTCCATTTTTATATATCGAACAATAAGTCGATATAGTGATTATCTTGACAGGCCTACATGTGCTGATCTTTCTGGCTCAGGTTGAGGGGTTGAGAGAGAGTATTTATTTACCTGTGGCGGCTCGTAGATGGCGGCCACCTCGGCTCTGATGCCCAGAGGGATGTCTGTGTGCTCGGTGTACCTGCCGTACAGGTAGCCCATCCTCTGGCTGCCCGTCTTCCTCCAGAAGTCCAGGAAGCGGTCAGCGATGGTGTGGTTCTCAAACATGATATTGTCCACGTGTCTGTATTTCTGGAAACAACAACAACAACAACAACAGAGCAAGATAAATCCACACAGCAGTGTTTGGGATTCACATGTGTAACTCATTAACAAGCATCTAAAATGTACCAAAATTTGAAGTTCTGAATAAACATGACACTCTTGAGGTAATAAACAGATTTGACTCTGGCTCCCGGGGGGCAATCTCTGTTTTCTATCGAATGCTTCATGATGGAGTTATGATGAATACGGAGGTGTATAAAGGGGCAAAGGAGTTGAATTTGGTATCAAATTATGAAATTTGGGAAGAATGTAACGTGCAAGAGTGTTCAGTTAACAACCAGACACAACCTAATAGTTTAAAACACTCCACGGACTCCATCATTCGCAGGAAAAGCTACACAAATTTTATCCTGATATTTCACCAGAATGTAACTGATGAAAATCCATGATAGCTACTCTAGAGCATTCATTTCTGGACATGTAGTAAACTTATCACACTATATCGACTTATCATTTGATATATAAAAATGGACACAATAGTTTTTTCTCTGAGCATTTCAGACAAAACATGAGTAGACGTTTACTTCTTTAAAGAGTAAAAAAATGAAAGTTCTAAGGGTTCTCTATCAGTGGCTCTAGTTCAAAATGCCTCTGGACCAGCTGAACAGACCGACAAACAATCACAATACTTAAATCTGTGTCGTTAGACTACATGACTACTACAGGTGGGAAAAAATAAATACAGCAGAATATCGTGTAATTTTGCATGGCAATATTATATCAATTAATGGCCTTCAAGTATCGATATTTAGCGTTGCAATTGCCATAGCTATAATATACTAGAGATCCTGGTATCATCTGAAACTACAAGATGTAAGGAATCTATAGGCTCCATGTGAGTCAGGATATGATCTCGGGAAATTGTCGAAATAACGCTGCAAAGTTTGTCTTTTTTTTCTGTTTGATTCAGAAACATTTTTAGCAGTGAAGCTTGTTGTTTGTGAACGTTTGATAAAATGCTGCAGTTCATCTATACATGTTTGATATCAGTTCAGTTCAGTTTGACTGAATACTTTGTTGGTCAGTCTGTGGATTTGACTCTCATTGTGGAGAAATAAAAAGACTGAAGTGAGATGGATACACTGAGAATTTTCTGACTGGACAAAACAATTCTTGACTGAATTTAATTTTGTGGACACAAAATGCAGTTTAACAGTTAAATCTCAATTTATTGTATATATTGTATCAATACTGACACACAATGCTTAAAATCACAATAGTATCATATTGTGACTCAAGTATCGGGATTAAATCGTATCGTGGGGACGACATGCTGACTCACACCTCTAATGACTACAGCATGAAGAGATGAGCTGTGAAAGTGGAGCAACAATGTCTCAACAAGTGTTTTTCCATCAGAATGTGGAAATAGAAAACAGAACGGAAACAGAAAGTTCCAGATCAGCTGCAACCTCTTTGGTTCTTCTTCACCCTGCTAAGTTTACTGTAGTGTCCCTGACATCAGGCTGCACAAGCAACAACTACATCAGCACATATTAAACATTTACTGAATGTTAACTGAATGTTGCCCACATTGTAAGTGATCGTGTGAAACATGTCCTGTATGAGATAAACAGCTGTAACTGACCCGAGAGGTTAGTCTGCCAGAGAAAATAAAACAGGAGCTCACAGATCAGATCTGACCTGGTTCCCAGACTCACAGCTACCAGACAGAAAACCTCTTTAGAAATCTAGATTTCACTGCACCCAATTTACTATGTATTATTTTGTATTATTTTATTATTAAAATAACAAATAAACAGCTGGAATGGCTGCTTGGGAAATAACGTTTTTTTCCGGCAATTCATCCTGACTGTTAAACATTTGCAGCTTAATTTAAACACAAAAAAGCACAAAAAGTCACATCTAAACGACAATATCTTGAGTCCAGAAGAAAACTATCATGCCCATTTTTATATTTTGAACGATAAGTCGATATACAGTACAGGCCAAAAGTTTGGACACACACCTTCTCATTCAATGCGTTTTCTTTATTTTCATGACTATTTACATTGTAGATTCTCACTGAAGGCATCAAAACTATGAATAAACACATATGGAATTATGTACTTAACAAAAAAGTGTGAAATAACTGAAAACATGTCTTGTATTTTAGATTCCTCAAAGTAACCACCCTTTGCTTACTAGAATATAAGACATGTTTTCAGTTATTTCACACTTTTTTGTTAAGTACATAATTCCACATGTGTTCATTAATAGTTTTGATGAATTTACAATGTCAATAGTAATGAAAATAAAGGAAACGCATTGAATGAGAAGGTGTGTCCAAACTTTTGGCCTATACTGTAGTAATAATTGTGACAGGCCTATCTGCATGAGCAGACAGCTGGTTCCTACCTGTCTGTTGAGTGTGATGGCGCTGGGCTGGCACTTGGTGCAGATCCCCTCAGGCCAGGGAGGGTGGCCCTCACAGCCAGACTTGATCTTACAGCTGATGTTCTCCAGAGCTGCAAACTTCCCTCTGCAGGACGTCACAACAGTGTCAGAACTGAGCTAGGTTTATGATCATTTTACCTGAAGACATTAAAGCTGCTCACTTATCCGCTCCGCCGGTCAGCTTCCGGAGGTACGCGTGGAATGACATGTGCTTCACTGGAGGGTCCAGGTGGTTCAGGTAGTCTTCGTCAAAAGGCTGGATGAAAAAAAGAAGAAGTGAAGTCAGAATAAACCTCTAACATAAGAGCCCGTCACGTTTCAGAACCATGAAATAAGAAGGATTGGTCTCACCTCTAACGGTACACAGTGCACACACTTCCCCAGGGAACCATGGTGACATCTGCAACGAGAAGAGATTATTAAATTAAGTTTCTGATTAGGGATGCACGATATTATCGACAAGTTATCGGCCGATATTAGCTTGAAAATGAACTATCGGACATCGGCCAACACGCTGATATCCACAGATAAAATAAAGTGATTAAATAATGGGATGCACATCACCTCTCTGTTGCACCTTGTTTGTAGCTCATAGAATTGTGCAGTGTAGTCTGAGCCCACCTATTTATTTATGTTCTGATTAGGGACTGAAGCTGCTTATATTTTTGGTACTTTTTGTCATTTTGTTTGCACAGTGCAGACTGAGTCGTCACATATTGGGCTCCTGTTTTAAGTTAAATTTGAATTTAAGCAGCAGTCTGTAAGGTACATGTAGTTTTATTCAATTTGGGTTTAATTGCTGTACAGTTGCACTTTTCACATGTTCCCAGTGAACACAGGTTATGTTTACTTATTATGTCAATTGGGAAATTGGCCAAATTTGCCCTGATTGTGGGTATTAGTTGTGCGGGAAAAAAATATCAGTATCGGTAATCTGCAGAATGAGTTGTAGAAATCGGCATGTCGGATATCGGCAAAAAATCCAATATCGTGCATCCCTATTTCTGATATTTATATTATATATTTGGATGTTTGCAGTGAGTCTCATGGATCCTCACAGCTGTGGATCTTTGTTCCTGTAGATCTTGCCGTCCTGCTTGGTCAGATACTGATCGATCTCGTCCTCCTGGACCTGGGGTGCTGAGAAGGACCGGGGGATCATGGAGGACGAAGAGGAGGATGAGGAGGATGAGACGGAGGGGAGGGATGAAGATGAGTGTGGGGTGGCGGTGTCCATCACCTCCCCGGAGGAGGAGGATCCTGAAGGGAACAGGTACAGCATGTCGCCGTGCCTGAAGACAGACAACAGACAGGGATGATGTGGTGCAGCGACACTGGAAAGATTTCTATTTTCTGATCATTTCACACAGAGTTTTGTGTGTAAAGCCCATTGTTGCAACAAGTTTTTACCTGTTTAGGGCTGTATCAAATGTTATTTTTCATTTTTGAAGCTTATAAAGTCTCTCATTATATTTAATGATGCATTTAAACAGAATGAACAGACATGCAATTAAAAAAATGCTGATTTAGAACTCAAGTGTCAATTTTCTGAATGAAGTTTTGAACTACAGATGCATAGTCTTTGATTAAAAGTTCTTGGAGAGTCTTTTCATTGCCTCGCAGAACTCAGTTTTAATAAATGACGACTTGTAAAATTTAGACTAATACACTAATAACCAACGATGTTCCCGTTGACTCACTTGATCTTCAGCAGGCTCAGAGCTTTGTTCTGGGAAAGGATCTCTCCGGTCTTGTTGCGGTTCAGGTAAATGGAAAACCCATTGGAATTGAACCCAAACTCTTTGGCCACCTGAGAGAGAAATAACACAGCGTGAAGAAGATAATAATCAATACACTACTGACTGTCATCAGCATGTTGGGAGGAACACACACAACATCTTCAATCATGTTTGATGGATGATTTATGTTATGATATCTGCTAGTCTCTGGATCTCCCCTTCTCTGCATTTGCTCTGATTTTATGTGACTATTTAATTGTATATGTATGTATATACAGTATATGTGGATATATATATATATATATATATATATATATATATATGTATATTTGCTGTACTGAATTTATTTAGGTATTTTAAATTTAATTTGATTGTTTATCTGTTTTTATTTCATTTACTTATCCATGTGTATTAATGTCACCCACCCTGTTATTGTTATTGGGTATTTTCTTTTTTTTTTTTACTTTCACTATATATGGGCGAGAGAAGGCATAGTATATGTTTAGGGTGACTGATATGACAGTTAGGGGTGGCTGTAGGACTCTTCTTTTGATGTCTTTGTGAATACAGAGAGCACTTGTTTGTTGTTTATGTTTTGTTGTGAGAAAAATCAATAAAATCTATTTAAAAAAAAAAAAAAAAATCATGTTTGCTGCTTCTACCAAATCAACATGTGCCAGTGAAAAGGTGCATGTGTAACTGCTTTCCACTCTTCTATCACCTGTAGAAGCAGATTAGCATTGAGAGAACCCAGCCAGGAGGAACACCTCTAAAAGGTCATCAGGGAGTGAGCCAGACTAATCTATTCAGAGACTCTGAGCTGCCAGCCAGCAGAGATCCCATGGCACTTTAATCATGACATCACACATCAGACAATCACTGTATAACGTCACTTTCAACAACCAGGAGTGAAATTTTGTCCCATTAACAGAAGAGAGGAATGATTATGTGATGACTGGATGCTCTACCTGAGGTTTATATGGAACTTTAAGGTCAGGGCTGCTAGAGCAAAGCAGAGAGTTTCTGTGAGGAGAAAGTCTTTATTCCTCTCAAGTCACACAAAAGAACAGAGTGTTGAAATGTTTTTCAGGGTGAAACTGTCAGACTGTAAGAGACAGACTATTTCTTTGAGCTGCTTTTAGTACGTCGCTGCTGCAGAAATAAAAGCTGCAGGCTCAGACTGACTGTCTCAAACCCTGGTTTCTATTCCAGCCATGGCTGGCTGCACAGCAGCAGGGAATGAGAACTCTCCCCACATTGATCTGCAGGCTCCACCATCCTGACTCCAACATGAATACATACATTATTAATGAAAAGCTGCTGCTGCAATGCTCCGCTGTGACTGTCTGCAGGAATACGGTTTATTTTAGGCTTTTCAAATCAGTGATTAAAACTCACATTTTTTTAATTGCTCATGTGTGAATATAGGTCAGATAAAACCAAACAAAAATTAATTTTAATGCAAATGTACCAAATGTTAATATTTAAGTGATTATTGCATCCATCTATATTCTATCAAGCAGTTAAAGAAAGATTTTTCTGAACTGTCTGAACATAAACCTCTCGTGTTAACAGACACACAGGAGCGGTGCAGGCCTGACCTGCTCTGGTACTTTCTGTCTTACATAAATGAACAATGAGCTGCACAAAAGCAGCGAAACACAAGTGTACACTGTCACAACAATGCATACAATGGGGCTTGCATCACTGCAGAAATAGTACACGTAAAAATGTTCCAACAAGCTGCTGAAGGCTTGGAAATGTGGGTGTGTGACCTGCAGGATTCCAGGTTTGAAAGGGACTGGATGACCTGTAACAGTGTGATAACCTATGGGGTCTATATATAAAGACTGAAGGCATGTATGTGACCTCAACATTCTGACTTTATGTTTCAGATACTGTACCTTCTTTAGAAAAGCAGCAGCTGTTTCCCTCTTGGTAGAAGGTATTTTCTTCATCCCGTCCGGGGATTGTACCCTGATGATCTAAAAACAGACAAACACAGGAGATGTTTAGAGTCTGTGAGTTACCAGCAGTGGTGAATGTAACTAAGTCCATTTACTCAAGTATTTTTTTACATTACATTACATGTACAATAAGTGCATTCAACCTGATGGTACTAGACATAGACCACAGGAATCAAGTAAGTACATAACTTTAAGAGCTAACTGTCATCGCTAAAGGAGTGCTATATGTTAAAGAAGAAAAGAAGAGAAAAGAATAAGAGCTTTTTTTCTTCTTTTTTTTTAAATATATATGTTCAAGTACTTAACTTATGTGCAATTTTGAGGAATGTGTACTTTTTTTTTTTTCATTTTATGTAACTTGTCCAAACAAATGTACCTTTAGTTGTACAAGCCATTAAAATGGCAGAAATTGAAGAAACCAAGGGCGGTCTAATAATTTTTTCCCATGACTGTATATATATTTACAATATATATCGGAGTGGGTCCCTTCTGCATAACAAATACTCTCACTTTTGATACTTAAAGTACATTTTGATGATGATGTCCGGAATGCGCTTCAGGGAGGAGCAGCATAGTTTGGTAGCTCTCTGATTTTGCTGTTTTTATGTATTTTTATAATATTTTTGATGGATACTTCTATGGAGAGAAGAGTTTATTCTC
Organism: Centropristis striata; assembly: GCF_030273125.1. NCBI lineage: Eukaryota > Metazoa > Chordata > Actinopteri > Perciformes > Serranidae > Centropristis > Centropristis striata. Next base: position 7,472,955 of record NC_081537.1, read on the forward strand.
TCCCCATTGCAGGACAGAGAGATACAAAAGATCCTTCGCTCCTACAGCCATCAGGCTGTCTCATTCTAACAGACTCACTGAAGTTACCCTTGGGGATATAAAGTAATTTTGATTTGATTTGATACTAGTTTTGAATGCAGGACTGTAGTGGAGTATTTCTGCAGTGTGTATTAGTACTTTTACTGTAGTAAAGGATCTCAATACCCCTTTCCACCAGCTCAAACTATTATTGGGATGACAGCTCCATTGTTAGCCCCTCAAACAGAAATAACCTGGACACATTATACAGTTTTAATATGACTACTCAACACCAAAACCCATCTCTGAGGGTCTCTGTCAGCCATCATTACAACAATGACAGTGCATAATAAACTGCTCTGTGTTAATTCACTTTGTAAACTGCTGTTTTTAAAAGGTGCTATATAAATAAAGTTATTATGTGTGTATGTGTGTGTGCGTGCGCGAGTGTGTGTGTGTGTGTGTATTTAGAATATGTATCTGAGTGGGTCCTTTCTGCATAACAAATACTTTTACTTTTGATACTTTAAGTACATTTTGATGCTGATACTTTACTAGTTTTGAATGCAGGACTTTAACTGTAGTGGAGTAATTTTGCAGTGTGTATAAGTACTTCTACTGCAGTAAGGGATCTGTTTTCATCCACTGGTTACCAAGTCGACTATTATTAGGAGGCGAGCTCCATTGTTAGCCACACAAACAGAAATAACCTGGACACATTATACAGTTTTAATATGACTACTCAACACCAAAACCCATCTCTGAGGGTCTCCGTCAGATATCATAACAATGATGACAGTGCATATTAAGTTATTATGTGTGTGTGTGTATTTAGAATATGTATACGAATGGGTCCTTTCTGGATAACAAATACTCAAATACTTTCACTTTTGATACTTTAAGTACATTTTGACACTGATACTTTAGATACTTTACTAGTTTTGAATGCAGGACCTTTACTGTAGTGGAGTAATTTTGTAGTGTGTATAAGTACTTCTACTGCAGTAAGGGATCTGTTTTCATCCACTGGTTACCAAGTCGACTATTATTAGGAGGCGAGCTCCATTGTTAGCCACACAAACAGAAATAACCTGGACATATTATTATTATTATTACACAGTTTCAATATGACTCCTGCGGGTCTCTGTCAGGTATCAGGACAACGATGACAGTGCAGAAAAACTCCTGTTAAGCTGATATTAGCCTCAAGCTTCTAGTGTCCACAGAGACTCAGGGACATGTCCTCTCTGAGACACACAGCGGTACTGGAGCTGTCCCGGTGTGTGTTTGGTCATTAGTCAACAAAGTCTCACTTTTAATGAACCAACAGCAGCTCGGCTCCAAACATCCGCCGAGCTACCTCCGGCTAATGTTTGCTAATGTTTGGCTGATGTTGGCAGGCTGAAGAATGTTCCAGAAGGTTTTATCGGTGGATCTGAGCCGGTGATTGAGCTCTCATGCGACCTAACGAAGCTTCTTTTTATTAGCCATGGGGCTAATATTAGCTGAACAGGCCCCGGTTCCTCTGAAGCTAATGCTAGCCTGTTAGCTTCAGAGCTAATTCTGCTGCCTCATCACTCCGGACTTCAGGCTAACAGGCTAACAGGCTAAGAGACTAGCTGCCGTTAGCCGAGCCGCCGTTAGAACCGGAGCCGTTATACTCACTATGTTGTCGGCCATGGTGCTGGGGAGTCCCGGGGTGTCGCTGGTCGGTAAACAGAGACTCTGGATCAGATTCACGGATCGTTTCTATCAGTCAACGAAACTCCATCACACTAAACACCGACAGTGTGTTACAGACATTAGTGACCGGCAGTCCCACCGGTCCCACAACAGAGAGACTCCGGGCAGAAACAACGCGTGGTTTTCAGCCGAAAAGGCTCGTTCCACTTCTCAGTTAATCACAGTGGCACATATGAAACTATATATTTTATACACAAATGTTGTTTCAACAAAACTATTCCACCTTTTCGCAACTTTTTTGAAGGAATTATCAATTTTCTTGGATTGGTTAAATGTCCACTTCTCAGTTAATCACAGTGGCACATATTAAATATATATTTTATACACAGGCAGCAGACAGAGTAAATAATATTAACAATAAGACATATACATACATTCTATACACATTATATACATGCATTTCTAAAAGTACTTTGCATTTTACAGATATTGCACATTGGAGAAAATATATTTTCGCATGTTAAATAGGTTGAATTGGTTGGTGCATGTAGTAGTATGAACATCAATGAATAAATGTCATATTGTGGGTCGACTTTTTTGAATAAAGTAATTTTGATTTGATTTGATTGATTTGACAACAACTACAGTGTGGAGGAAACTGTGCAAAAAATGAAACAAAAAAACAACAGCCACAAACATGAAATTATGTAAAATGTGTAATATTTGTACCTGCTTATTTTGCATATATTTTAAGATTTCAAAACCATTTAAAAAATCAATTTGACTGATCTCCTCTTGATTGCACAGTAAAACACAGGTTTTAGATGTATTATGATAAAACAACCCAACAGCAGTTTGATGCTGTTCACTGGACTGAAAAAAAGTAAATCAGATATTCATCAGTCTCCTGATTCACACACCAACCGTTTGATGGGATTTACTGACAATAAAAAAACAAAACTAAAGACAGTGAAAACGAAAGTGAATAAAAGTGAAGTGGAGCTGTCAGTCTGCTGCCGCTGCAGTATCGCCGGCCGCCGCGGGGGGCGCTGTTTCACCCAAAAAATTGAATCATCATCCAGAATCAAAGAAAATCCGAAAATAAAAAAAAAATAAAAAACGAGGGGCAGAGTGTTCTCTGAACGCCGTCCTACTTTGGACTCCCCTGATTGGCTTGTCCTACTTACAGTTTAGGCCAATCAAAGGGCTCCAAATTTCCTTGCAATGTTTCATTGGCTTGTCCTACTTTTTCATTCTGTATGATGTATGATAAAAATATATCTACAGGTGTTTGTATTCTCCTTGTGGTTGTGATAATAGACTGTAGCCTGTCAGTGTAAATCCTGTATGATATTAGATATCTACAGGTGTTTATGTTGTCCTTCAGGGTTTGATGCTAGACTGTAGCCTGTCAGTGTAACTCCTGTATGATATCAGATATCTCCAAGTGTTTATATCATCCTCCACATGATGAATAGAACAAACTGTTGTATGCCTGTGGAGAGATATGATCTTTATAATCTGAAAGTCTAAATCTCCCTTTATTATCTATTTAAAATCAGGAAAGTTTGATCAACATCAAACTACAGATTTATAATCAAAGGAACAATTTTGATGACAATAAATACATCGCCATTTTTATTTTCCTGTTTTTATGTTTTATTTTTCCCCCACATCCTGTAGAGAGGACAGAGCTGCTCACATCTCCTCAGACCGGAGACGTCCGTCCAACTCATCAACTCAGATTCATAAAGAAAGATCCTACATCGCTTTCATCACCAGCTTTATATCATGCTATATTTATATATAATTATTCTGGATGTAAACAGTGTTTTAAAGATTAATGAACAGGAATGATGGTACCAGTCCAGAAGCTACGTTCAACTCAACAGAATAAAGAATCAGAGATGAAATGAAAACACTGACTGATGGATACAAGATGAAAACACAAATATAAACACACACACATCACAAAAGAGTTGTGTGAAAATAGAGAATTAAACATAACATTATACATTAATATTATAATACAAGGGAGATATACAAATAAATATGAAATGAGTAAACACAAAGATGGAAAGACTGAACCTCTTGTGTGACGGACGATGCACACTACTGAACATTCATTCTCTCTCAGCTGGTTTGAAGGATATTTGTTTTTAAAATTACAGTTGAGTGATGGAGACGTGTGTCCTGGGCAGGACGTTGCAGTTACGTTGGTCAGACGGAGGGACAGAGGGGTTTCTGATGATGAAGCGTTACGCTCAGCGCTGGCAGGCTGCCGTCTCTCTACAGAATACAGGTTCTGTGTTTTTGATGTTTGGCCTCTGAGATGCTGATCGAGGCTCCAAGGCTCGTGGAGCAGGAACCCTCCCACTGCACGGGTTAGTCTCTTAAACTCAAACTGAGGCTGCCTTGCTTGCGTAAGTTTCGTGTTTTGTCCGTGAGAAGAAAAGAAAAGAGGAGAGGAAAGGAGAGAAAACAAAAGAGAAGAGAGACGAGGCTGACAGAAACGGAGCAGAGTCTAGTGAAGAGATCCTAAACGTGAGCAGGAGCTGTGAGAGCTGCAGAGTCAGAAGAAGAATCCAGAAAGAGGACAGTTTCTTTTTTCTTTTTTTTTTTTTTGTAGATTCTTTTTCTCTTTTTCCATGTATTACAGTTTGTTGTGGTGGTTTGTTTGGAGTAGATCCCTGTGTATGGAGGAGGCGGAGCCTGAGGTCAGATGATGCCGTACTTGGCCAGCTCGTTCAGCTCCAGGTGGTTGAAGGCCTCCCAGGGACAGATGACCGTGATGTCTGCAGAAAAACACACAGACAGGAGGTTATTCAGCCGTCAGCAGGTCACAGAAACTGACCTGAGATGCTTGTTAAACCCTGAAGTTACTCACCTGTGCCTAAGCCCTCCATGCCAGGGATATCATCACCAAAGCTGCAAAAAACACACAATTACAAACCATAACTTGATATTATCTCTACACCACTACAGAAACACTGTGCATGACTGGATTTTATTATATTTGAATTTAACCTTTTATATGTTCACATTTGTAACCTATGTTTACATTTTTCAGGTATGAAAGCATATTTGTGGTTTTTATTGTCATAATAGTATAATTTTATTTCAGATTTCATGATTTTTGTGTATTTTTGGACTCAATATGTTAATAAAGTGGGTTAAAGTGAAAAAATAATAGTCAGATCATGTTGAAGTTGTGCTGAGAAAATACCAAATACTAACATGGGTATAGTAAATATTATGTGGTATATAAAGAGCAAAATTCGTACAGACAAAAATGTACTTACTGCACTGGCAGATCATTTGACTCGTTTCTAGCTTAATTTGCTTAATTCTAGTTATTTATTTCTTGTTTTTTGTCAGTTGGTTTCTGCAGTGTATAACTCTTTTTCTCACTTTCTCATTCCCGATTTTTTCTTTTGTCACTTTTTTTTAAATCTCTCTTAAAGTCTACAAGGTGAATTCTCACAGTTATCTAATCATCTAAAACTGCTGTCAGCTGCAGCCCATGCACACAAACACACAAACACACAAACAGCGTACCCCTGGATCCCCTTCTTGGGAGGCTTGCTCTTGAACTGGCGGGTCTGCCTCTGCTTGAACTTGGGCGGGCCCTTTCGCGGGGTGGCGGGGCCCCCGGTGACCCGGGTGGCCGACTTGATCTCAGCTTTGGGCGGCTCGAGGTTCATGGTGAGTGGCTACTGTGAGCAGGCTGCAGGCTGTAGACACCTCTCTGTAGGTTAGTCGTCGTGATGAGAGCTCTGCATTTTGGAAAAGGGGAAGAAAAAGTCAGAAACTTCCTCAAAAAACCACTTAGAACTTTATGTAACAGCCTGTGTGACCTCTGTGTGACATTACAGACTCTAATCCTCTCACTGATCTGACAGCAGCAACAGGATTTACATCATATTTCACACTGATTGAATGTCTGAGATGGACTACCTGCAGCGATGATGACCCAATTTAATAATCCCCAGCTCAAGTTAATAAGCACTCTCCCCTCTCTGTTCCACATGTAATCTGGTTAGAACAAGAACAGCAGCGAGAAGTGCTGAGCACGCTCTGAGGGTCTGAGCATCAATCCTCATTGTCCCAGTGACGCACAGTCCTCAGCACGTCTTAACTCATTTATATCAATCTGTCTGTATGGATTCTGTCCAGGAAAATCCACCTTTTCTTATGTCCAAAGATTTCATTCGTTTGAAGATGCTGAAGCTGTAATTTAATCCTGAAATCTCTCTATTTAAGAGTGTATTTTTTGTAATAACTTCATCAGATAATTATATCCAGGTAAGTCTTTCTTTAGCTGCATGTTTTGACAATATTTAATAACTGAGAAGCCCATGTTTCTATTTCCCAAAGTAAGGGGAAAACAGAAGAAAACATGTCATGATATCAGTGATAAATCCATATCATCTCTCCACATGTCAAACAGATAAATCTTCCACAATGGTACAAGGGGGACCGGATTAAAATAATTAAAAACTGTCCATCTTTCCAGTTGAAGTCAAATCATTTCAGCTCAAAAATAATGATCACAATAATCCATAAACAGTGTAACTGACCTGTTCAGCTCCAGAGCAGCTTCAGACTCTACGACTACAGTAAATCCAAGGTTCTCAGTGAGTGTGTGATGGTGTGATGTGTTGTTAGTGTGTGTGTGTGTGTGTGTGTGTGTGTGTGTGTGTGTGTGTGTGTCTACTCACCGGCTGCGTGGAGCAGGACAGCCAGACGAGTGTGTGTGAGCACTGGTCTGTCTAGCAGTGTGTGGACTTCTATGCTAGGCTCGCTGTGAGGGCCGGGCGGGCTGAGGGCCCCTCTTATATCTCAGCAGACGAGATTACTGACGCACCGCCTCCTCTTCAGCACCTCCTCTCCTCCTCCTCACCTGGTCACCTCTGGTGTTACAGTTTTTCTCAATTCCTCAAACACAATTTCTGAAACCTTGCTCCATTTTCTGAAAACATTAAACACAAAACCTCAGCTTCAAGCACTATTTACAAAACCTCTGATTTCTTGTGCAAAATGAAACTTTCGTCTCAAAAGAGTTTTACCTGTGCTCAAAACCAAACACTGCTCTCAAATCATAAACAAAGTGATCAAAAATGATATACAGTATCAAGCAGGTACTGCCTCAAGCTAAGGAGTTCAAGTATCTCGGGGTCTTGTTCACGAGTGAGGGTAGAACGGAGCGTGAGATGGACAGGCGGTTTGGTGCGGCGTCAGCAGTGATGCGGGCGTTGTACCGGACCGTTGTGGTGAAGAAGGAGCTGAGCCTGAAGGCAAAGCTCTCGATTTACCGGTCCATCTACGTTCCAACCCTCACCTATGGTCATGAGCTTTGGGTAGTGACCGTTAGAGGAGTTCCGGGCACGTCCAACTGGTAGGAGGCCCCGGGGAAGACCCAGAACACTATGAAGGGATTATATCTCTCTCCTGGTCTGGGAACGCCTCGGGGTCCCCCAGGAGGAGCTGGACGTTGTGGCTGGGGAGAGGGGCGCCTGGAATTCCCTGCTTAGCCTGCTGCCCCCGCGACCCGGCCCCGGATAAGCGGACGAGAATGGATGGATGGGAGTATCAAGCAGTCAGTAAACAATACTCCAAAAATAGAAAACACGTTGTTCAAAACATATAGTTCTCAGGGAGAAGTACATTTTTATTCTCAAAACAAATTTCATATTTTCTGTCATTGTCTTTTGATGAATGAAAACATGTTCTATTGTAGGAGCTCAAAATTGATCAGAAACTGTACCCTGCAACTCACAAACATATCCTTTGTCTCTGTGATACTGTAATTCTTGATCTTTGTTGATGTGAACCTGCAACCAGTCAGAATCTATTGGGCAGTCAGTACTGTAAACAAGTGGAAAGCACAATGTTCAGGACCAGTCAATTTGGTTTTTGTAGAGTATAAAGCCTACATTCGTCACATTGTTTCTTCCATCCATTGTTAGACTTTCTCCGTCCCACCGTCAACAACCTGTTTGCTCTCTGAACTGGCTCATATTGGTTGTGTCACCAGATTTTTTCACGAAACAAGTGAAATCAATTTTGAGTGGTTGTGTTTAATCAATGACGTGTTCTCTATTTTTATTAGATTGTTGCCACCTGTGTTCACCAGTATGGATGACATGTGCATTAGAGTGCAGAATGTGTTTTGAGAATGAGAATGTGTTTAGAGTTCTGCTGGAAAGTCTAAGTGAGATCTGCATATCGTGTTTTACTATGTGAAATGGTTTATGGTATTGACAACAGATGGTATTGTACAATTAGCTACATGAACTTTGTTCAGTCAATGGTTTTTAGTCTGAGGCAGCTGTGAAGAATTGATGGTGGTTTGAAGGCAAAGGGTTCTCACACCAGATACTGATTGGATTTGCATTTTGTTAATTGATAAAAATAAACTATTAACATTTCTATTTTTGAAAGCATTCTTTTTTAACAGCATTTTGTCCACACCTGCCATAGACTTCTGCACAGTACTGTGTTTAAAATATATATCTGATTACATTAGTAAGTTACTTTAGGAGCATTTTGCAATTTGTAGTTTGCTGGAGAGAAAAAAAGAAGATGTAATTTGTCCATTCCTCCATCCATCCATCCATCCATTTTCCTCCGCTTATCCAGGGCCGGGTCGCGGGGGCAGCTGGCTAAGCAGGGCATTCCAGATGTCCCTCTCCCAAAATTGACTTTCTCTTCTAATATGGTCACTTCTTTTCAGTGTGTGTGTAAAATGTATGTGAAATGGCACATGAAATATGAATGTTAAAAAAAAAGTATAAGTAAGGACAGGACAGGTCCTGGTAAACATTGAGTGCAGTGAATGTAGAAAATAATCCAAGTAACATACAGCTTGTTATTGCATCAGAGAGATACATTGTAGGACAGAATAAAGCTCTTATTGCACAGAGGTGATTACAATAATAATATCGATGTGTAGGTCAGTGGCCAGAGATGTGGAGCTGCTGTATATGCTGGGTGAAAACATGTGATAGTAATACAATAAATTCAAATAACTCTACACACTCTCTGCTTTTATCCAGTTACAGACATGATGCATGGACAACAAGATGTGAAGCGCTCATTTAAATCCTGAGTGTGATGGTTCGATAGAGGCTCCCTGTTCTGGATGTCTCCAGAAGATCCCAGAGAGCTCAGCAGGTGATGGTTTGAGAGATAACAGGCTGAGTTTGTTCCTGAAGGTTCGCTGCTCTTTTCTCTCTCTGTTATGCAACGACAGACCATCTGCTGCAGGACAAACCCTCCAATCCTCCATCACATCATCTTAAAGTCTCTCAGAGTAATTCCCTGCAGTGACAGAGCTGCAGCTGCAGGCTGAGCGTCACGCACTGTCTTTGATCAGGACTTACTGTGGATAACAGAGTCCTGTTCCCTCACAGAGAATCATTTAATATTGTCACGATAATTACAATACTGACTGATATCTGGCTCGATTATTTTGCCTGACCTTGATATCTCCTGTTATGTTTACATGTAGGTTTGTTACCTAGACATGTTTTACTTTCTTCTTTTATTTATTGAGTACATTTTGATAGTTTTTCACATCCAAGTGTGAATATTCTTCAAAATTAAAAGTTCATTGCTCTTTGAAAGGATGAACCTGCTTTAAAATCCTATTATAATTCTATCAGTGGCATAAATTTGTCTTAAAATTACAATAATATCATTGTCATTTCTGGGACAATGTATCCTCTTACATGTATCCTCTTGCCTGTCACAATACCTCAGGTATTGTGACAGGCCTAATTAACCGTAGCAAAAGCTTCACCCCCTTAGTTACTGTTGCTATGCCCATCAAGCTTCCAGACCAGGACCGTCAGCATCCGTGGAGCAGACCGGCTATGTGTTAGCGAGTGTTTTTGGAGTAAAACCAAAGAAATTAGACTCTCGTGTCACATCACTGATATTCATATTAGTAGTTAATGTGAAATGTTGATAATGTTAGCCAATAACCGGCTGATGTGGGATACAGTGACGCTAGCTATTAGCACTGTACAGCCCTGTAGTATGTTAAGCTCCTAGCAAAATTACTAGCTAGCTTAGTGTGCTAATTTACAGACGGTGTCATTACCATCAGTTTGTTGGACTAGTTCTGCACTAGTAGTGGTGATAATACTAGTTGACAGGAACCATTACTGTTAAATCTGCTTTGGGTTATCTCATCTAACAGCAAGCATCGTTAGTTAGCTCATGCTAGCTAGCAGTTTACCTTGGAGCAGACATGCGAGTCTGTTGATCTCTGAGATATTAAGTTGGAGTGGGGTCTTCCTCACTGTTTAATCCACAGCCAGCAGTGCTGCTCTTGTTTTTATCAGTTTTCAAATGGTAAAAATCAACACCTCTCTGAACTCTGAGGTGCCTGGTTCACCTTGTTGCTCAGAGCTCAAAGCTTGGGGTATATTTTTCTTAGTAACGGTTGCTATGGTATGATTGGAGGTGGAGAATTCAGAGGAGCTTTGCGGTCTTTCATAAAGTTTGAATATTTGCAGGAAAACAGATAAAAAATGGATGGTTAAAATGTGTACATCAGTTTAAGATATGATCTTCACATAAAAAAGGCCTATTTTCAGTATCGGACACCATTTTTTAGTGATTACTTTTCCTCCTAAAATCAGGACCAATCGTCTCTGTTCTTCATGTTGAGATGTCTCGGTGACGTGTTGCAGCTGCAGTAATCTGTCTCTGTGTTTCCATCACGTCACTCATCAGCTACAGAGTCCCTATATGATCATTAATAATCTGCTGCCAAACCAGATCAAACAATAACTGTCTGCTGTGTGTGTGTGTGTGTGTATACGCAGCTTACAGAGCACCTCCATCACAGAGAGCTGCTGACTCAGCAGAGATCAGGGTCAGCAGCTCACTCTGAGCTCAGACAGACAGACGTCACTCTGACATTGTTCATGACTAAATGTACTTTCTGTCAGTTGACAGTGAACTACTTTACATATTTTACTTTTATTAGATTAACCCTTGTGCACCCCTTCAGAAAATGTTTTATGCTCGGTGCAAATAAAGTTCAGTTCAAAAAAGTGCTATAAAAATATTATACATGTATGATTTTTTTTTACTTTCACTGCATTAGAGCTTTTGACCAACTTCAGTCCTGATCATAACTATAACATTTACATGTATTTCTTAAATTATTTTAACCCTTTAATGCCCTTTTAGGCATATTAACCCCCGTTTTAAATGACTAAAACACAAAATATGAAATATTTTCCTTACACTAAGTGCAAACTGGGATATTGTGTGGGATTATTACACCTTTGGATATGGAATAAATGTCTGGAGGGTGAAAGGTGGAACACAGTGAAATATCGCCGTTATTAGATCCAAGGTTGACATTTTAAAGGTTGATAAAAAACTGAAATCCTTGTAAAATTTTATCCAACTAGCATTAACACAGGAAGAATTATTTTTAATGGAAAAAGGCAATTTTTTTTTTACCAGGGTACACACAGGGTTAAAGGAAATCTGTTTTCACTAAGTGTGTTCTGTCTGAAACTACTTCTATTTTATTATTTCAGTAGCAAATAAAGTGTGAAAAGGAGCTGGTGGAGCTGCTGGTGATGAAATGAAAAGCAAGAACATTTCTCCTCCAGAGAGCAGACCAGAGGAGCAGAGCTAGGAGCTGCGGCGCCCCCTGCTGGCTCGTCTGTCAGCTGACATGACGCCAAACAAAACAAACTTCTTCAAAGTTCATCTCAGAAACATTTAATTAACAAACATCTCATAAATAATTCAAATACATCAGTAAAAATATCTTAAATATAATAAAACAAATGATTAGTAAACACATAAAAATATATTTTAACACTTCAGTTCAAACTTTAAATAAAACAAATGTGCAAAAGGTTTTGTGCGTTTTTGACAAAAAGAATCAGAATAATAAAGAGGAGTGAATCAGACTAATGTTCAAATTAAGCTTTCATCAGGTTGAACAGGAAACATGAGGAACAATTCTGATTTTTCTGACAATGTTTGTCATTATTCCTGTTAGTAATAATTACATTATACTCAGGAAAGCGAATATAACTCTGAATAAACTGTTTTGTTTTCTGACATAACCATCACTCCACCATCACACGGTGTCTACCTCCTTCTTCCCCCATTAACTCTGGCTGTTTGACATTTAATGCATCCTTTGGTGCAGGAATGTCAACACTAACAATATAACTCTGGTTTACTGAGAAATACAGAGAGCTTTGTCTGGCAGTGAGAGGGTTAATCAGCAGTTTGTGAATTTGGTGAGGGCCTGAATGTGACAGACAGAAAGTCCTCAAGCTGTAAATGTTGAATTATTAGCTGAAGCAGTTTTTCAGGATTCTCTGAAATGTTCTGCAGATATAAACAGAGTGACCTGCAGGAGGAAGTGAATCAGTGACTGAGAGCTTCATAAATCTTCAGTCACGTCTTCTTCAACAGTCTGATCTCCATCTTCAGGTAGGTCTTCAGGTTCTCGTCCAGGACGTTCTCCTCGATGGCCGCCAGCGCCCGGTCTCCTCCGTCGCTGTAGAAGCTCAGCAGCTGCTCGGCGTGTTCGATCCACACGCAGTTATGGCAGCCGCTCATGCAGCAGTGGGTGGGAGCCGGAGGGGGACCCTGGTCCGGGGTCCAGCCAGAGGTCCTGAGGGCCGGTTCTGGTTCAGAGCAGTCAGAGGAGTCAGTGAGAGCAGGAGGAGGAGCAGCAGGAGGAGGAGCAGCAGGAGGAGGAGCAGTAGAGAGGCAGCGAGCAGCAGCGCTCCTCCTACTGCTCCTCTGCAGAGGACACAGAGAGGAACAGGGTCTGGTGTGCAGCAGCGACAGGATGCACAGCTGAAACACAATATAATAATATGTTATGTTATTAATCACAGTTCCTCTAAAACGTCTGCCTTCCTTGCAACTATTTCCCTCTGATTGTATTCTCCTCTTCTAACCGTTTACATTCTGAAGTATTTTTTGCACTGATGGCAGGTAGAGATTATAAACAGACTGCAGCTTGTTCTCTGTGCCAATAAAGCTTCAATCTATAGTTCAGAGATCTGGAACAAATAAATCAGATGTGAACAGAGACAGATGGGTCAATGACGTGATCTAACGCAGTGTCAGTTGGTGTAACCAGTCATTTTTTCCCAATAAAAATCTGATTATATACAGGGAAAATAAATGCAAACTAAAATGAGGAAAAAATACAATCCACATGGACATTGCAACATTATGGTATATAACAAATTTGTACATTATTTGTCAAAACTTTTGAAAAAAATGGTTGTATTTAGAATATGTTCTGCTCATTTTAAATTAAGTAATATATGTATAAGTCCACTTAAATACAATATAGGTGGATGAAGTATTTAATATTTATCATTTTGTTGTGGTAACACCATTTGACATCTTGCCAATCTGATTTTTTCACTGACCCAGATACAGACGAGGGAGGGAGGAGCAGGACTTCACAGAGCTACAGCATGATGCTGGTTTTGGGTCCTGACCCCCCTCTACCAGAGCTCCATGAGGTCCTGAGACCTCCTGGAGTTTAAGAGGTGTAGGTTAATTTTTTGTTTTCAAATATACAGTTGGCCTATGTCTCAGCATTTCAGAAAAATTAAATTTTTTAAATTTCAGATATTAGCTTAAAACGCCTTGATATGATCAGAGGACCAGAACATAAACTGTTCACAGAGCCTCCCTCTGCTTCATGGACTCATCAAAGAGGTTACAATAATAATAATAATAATAATAATAATAATAACAATTATTATTATTATTATTGTAACCTCTTTGGCCTCATCCTGCAGTAGAAAAGGTTTGCAGTTAAAACAACTAAAGGGCGAACAGAACGAGTGACACAGAGAAAAAAAAGCCAATTTAGTATGTATAATTATTAAAAAATACACATATACAACTAAGATAATTGTATTAAATCAAGTTAATTAAGTTCCTAAATAAACAGGAAACGTCACTTATGTCTGATGCAACATTACAGAAAATAATCTGCTGGTTTTAAACTTCCTGCAATTATTGTGATCACTGTTGGGTTAATAGTGCAGAGTATTCTGTTATTGTTATACAGTTAATATAATATCAAATATCCATAAACTATTTAAATTTAACCCAATGATGAAAAAAGTCCTTTAGAGGAAGAATGTTGCTCCAACTGCTCCAAGAAATACCATGAGAGGAAAAATCACTGAAATAAAGTGTGATGAGGGAAATGATTGTGTCTTGTTTATAGAACAGTTTCCACAAAAGACAGTTTCTCTGGTAGATTCAGTAAACTCACAGCTGTGTATAAAAGCTTTGACTCCGTTAAACTATCACAATAATCGGAGGGAAACTAGTTAGCGTCACACTGTTAAAATAAGTCATTTTTGTCAAAATTGTTTTTTTAGTGCCTAAATCATCTCCTCATGATGCCGGCCACCTATGGTAAAATCACCTACATCCTCAGTTGATCAGATCATGTGATTTTACCCTTTTAAGATCATCAATTCTTTGACAATTTGCCACATTCATAGTCATCAGATAAGAACCCAGCAAAGAAGAGCTAGAGGGAGATTGTTTAGTTATCAGTTTAGTTTAGCAGTGTTTTATTGTTGACACTAATATTGGTAACACTTTACTCTAAGGTGTCTACATAAGAGTGACATGAGCGTGTCATAAACATGACATGGCATGTGTGATGAACATTAATGACACTTTGAAGTAACATTAATGCTCATGATACTTGTCATGTCATGTTTCTGACAGGCTTGTGTGACTCTTATGTAGACACCTTCAAAATAAAGTGTTACCATATAATGTTATGTTAAGTCACAAAGGCATGTTCATAAAATTGCCTAAGTCATGTGTTATTACTATGCATATAGCCATCCTTTGTTACATCCTTTTTGAGTGAAATGATCAATAAATGTCATATGTTTGAAAAAATGTGTTCGGCGATTATCTTAACAGGGAGACGGTTTGGAAACCTTACTGTTAGCTTAGCCACCGTTAGCTTAGCTACCGTTAGCCTAGCACCAACCTTCTGTAAAGACAGCGATGACCTCATCACGTTTAAACCCAAACACAACATCTTGGTAGACAACACGAGGCTCGGCTACATGTCTGTAAAATCCATCTTCTTTAAACTGTTTGTTTCATAAAGTTTCTCCTCCGGCTCGGTGTTTCCTCAGATTTATCTGCTCTCACAACATCATTCAGCGTCCTCAACTCTGACCTCTGGGACCGGTGATAAACAAAGACGTTGATTGGCCGACAGAAAAAACACAATCCCCAATCAGCTTTCACATTTCTAAATCTAAGCCAATAGAAAGCGCGGATTAGTTTCTGGGCGGTTCCCAACAGTCGAGCTGCGGTGTCAGTGTCCGTCCAGCAAGGGGCGCTGCTCCACCGGTCAGTCTGAGGTAATGTTACAATAACACAGGCATACCTTCAAACTGTGAAATATAGTTTAAAAAAAAATATAGTTAAGAACAATCTATATATATGTATATTTTTTTATGAATTGTATTTTATGTAAACAATGTGTATTTAGTTGTAGTTGTATTTATATATCTATGTAATGTCCTATTTTTTATTTTTCTATTCTTATTTTTGTACATCTCTGTAGCCTGTATGTTAAGCTGCTGTGATGACTGAACATATCTGATTTTGTCTTATAACACACATGCATAAATAATATGTTAAAAGTCAGAAGTCACTGTTACATTTATGTATCTGTCTGTTATCCATCTTACTTGTATTCAACTCACCATAAGATAATTTAACTGTCCTGAATCAGATCAGATCACCATGCCGTGCCTCTCAGCTCTGTTTGTTCTGTGTTGTTGCCATGCAGCGCTGCAGTGAGTCTCACCAGACCCAGTCAGCACTTACTGACACCAACCAACACACTTTCTGTTCAGCTGCAGATCTGCAGGAAAGAGACGATTCTCCGTTTAATGCCGAGTCATGACTCTGATGACCTGAAACTTACCTTTGCCTCATGACCTCACCGCAGCCTGCCACTGAGACTTGTTGATGTTTGAGTATGAGTATAACATCAAATAAAGTCTGACAGTTAATCTGCTACAGCAGCAGGTGAAGTGCATGCAGAGGATTCACATTATCATGTTTGAAAGGAGATACTTTGCTGTGGTCAACCAAAACATGCAAAACATGATTTTCAATAGTCTACAGTTCATATGAAAGTAATAAAAGGCTCCTATTCTTCCTATAAATGTCTCTCTTCTTTAGGACTTAAAGTCTGGGACTTGGACTTGATTGTGGACGCGCTGGTCTCGACTCCAGACTTCATCTCCAACACGTGAGACTTTCAGAATAAAAGCTTGTCCCGTCCTCAGGTGGAGGAGCAGAGATGTTCTCATGCACCTGTACTGAAGCTGATATCATATTGTGCTTATGTAATGTAAGCAGAAACTATTATTAACGGCTCAGAGTTTTGAGCCTGCAGGCCTGATTCTGTCTCTCTGAGCTCAGAGAGCATTAGAACAGAAAAGCAGATTTTCTCAGTGAAACACTCCTTTATGCTCTGAGGGAACTAAACCCTCTTTTGATGTCATGTTTCTGAGCCAGTTCCTTCACTGTTTGACCCCTGCTGGTGCATGAGGTGTGTGTGTGTGTGTTCTTGTTCTTCCCACATAGTGAGGACCAGAACACGTTTTTAACCAACAGAGTGAGGACATTTTTGACATTTTGGCGGTCCTCACTTCTTTAAAGGGTTTTTTGAGATTTCAGACTTTGTTTTAAGGGTTAAAGGTCACATGATAATGATAATTAACTGAAACTGTATTGTGAAATTATAGTGAAAATGTCCTTCGTTTTCGTCTTTGTCAACTTTTTTCATACATAATCAAGATGGATAAGACAAAGGAAATAAAGGCAAAATTTACTGTGAGCTCTTTTAATCTCCCACCCAACAAATACCCCATTACAAAAAACTAATACTAACACTAAAACTAATAAAAACTAAACTAAAACTAGCAAACTCAGTCTAAAAACTAATTAAAACTAACTGAATTTGAAAACAAAAATTGACAACGAAAATTAAAACCAAAACTAATGAAAAATCCCAAACTACTATAACCTTGCCAGGGAATTTACTATTCCAATGAGGGCCCTCACAAAGATAGAAAAGCAAGAATGTGTGTGTGTGTGTGTGTGTGTGTGTGTATGAGGTCCCTACAGACTGTGTGTTTGCAGCCGGCCATGGTAACGCTGTGTGGAGCCTGAGCAGCTGCAGGCTGCAGCAGATAGCAGGTGTGTGGTGGGGCGTGTTATCTCACCAGAGAGGAGAGCTGCTCCCTCTGCACAGACCTTTATTCAACACACACACAACCACAACTAAAGGCTGGGAGTATTATTGTGAGAGAGCAGATGGATCACAAATAGACGGAGCTGTAGACACTCAGACAGACATTAAAAGCCTCAATGATTCTCATAATGGTTTTTATTATCATTATCATAATAGATTCCATTCCACAGGCTTTTCTTATCACAAGGCGTTCCTCAGGGTTCACATTTCAGCCTCTGTGCAACAAGGACACGATGGATGTTACTCTGACATCATCGTGAGGAGATGATAAAGCTCAAATATGTGTTTTTATTAATAGACATGTATTTATTGAGTTTTAACAGTTTACAATATTACACTTTAATACATTTGACAAAGCATCAAAGTCAAACTATAAAGGAATCCACTCCCTCACCCCAAAGGAAAAATAAATAGTTAAAGAAAAGAAATGACAGGACTAATAATAAACCAAAAATAAAAATAAAAATAACCTTCAGGTTTTCAAATATGTGTTTTTATTTCTAAGGTATATTTAGATCATGAAAACTTTCCAAAGCACTCTAAGACTTATTTTAAATGTAATTCTCAGGTTCACTCTTATCCAACACGTCAATCTTTAGATCTTCATCCTCCAAGATTTGTGATATGAAATTTATTGTTCAATTTAGAGACTAAATTATGGAAAACCTTTTCTCATCTGGCAAAGAACTCCATCTCTATAAATGTTTCAAAAGATGTCTAAAAGCCCATTAAACTGCTGTTTTAACATTCTAATTCACACACAAACACACTTTTATATAATGTTCATATTTTTGTTTTTATACTGTTATTTTTGTTATTGTCATTATAACTTTTCTATTATCAGTTTGTTATTACTTTCTTATAACAAACTTATGAAATTATAGGTGGATTTAAATAAGCCCATCTGGGCTTTCTGCCTCTCCCTGCACTTTACATTATTTGTTATCTTTGCCATTTTATGTTATTATAACTGTGCTAAATAAGCCTAAACCTAAACCTCAGCTGATGGTAATATTTACATAAACAAACTCAGATAAAGTGAGAGACTGAAGGTGTTTTCAGACTCACAGGACTAAGAACGTGGTTTCAGCTCCCGTTTAAAGGAGCAACAGTTAGTTGTCTAAACACAAACAACAGCTCATTAGGGGAAAGAAAAACATGACAACAAGAACAAACAGAGCTAAAGTAGTAGAGTAAATAAAAGAAATGCTGCTGGTGTGTGAATGCAAACATGAAACCAACCCTGAAGGCTGCAGCTCCTCTCTGCTGTTTGCTCTGAAAACACCTTCAGGGGCCAAAAACCACCTTCATCACTGCAGTCAGCCTCTCAGGTTAGGATCCCTTCATCGTTTAGTGAGCAGAACGATCCACAGAGTTCTCCTCCTCTCATAAACAAGCAGACCGGCTGATTAAAACCAGTAAAAACACTGAATAAAGCAGTTTAATGTTAAATTCAGTGTTTTTCTGGCCATGTTTGGTGCACGCAGGACGAGCTGAGCGGAGCTGAAGAGTGTTCAGCTTGTTTCTCTGATAACTTTGGATCTAGATGTCCGGTTACAATAAATTATGGGTCTCAAACTTGCGGCCCGCGGGCCAATTGTGGCCCTCATGACGATATTTTGTGGCCCCCACCTTGATATGAAAATTTAATGTGAGTTTTATATGAATGGCACTTTACCGTGTTGTGTGTGAAAAGACCCTTTAATTACTTTTTTTGGTAATTTTGTGTCTTTTTTTTGTTGGTAATTTTGTGTCTTTTTTTGGTAATTTTGTGTCTTTTATTTAAAAATAATTTTGTGTCTTTTTTATAATTTTGTGTCTTTTTTGGTAATTCTGTGTTTTTTGGGCTATTTTGTTTCGTTTTTAATTAATTTAGTTTTTCTCTGTCATTTTGTGTCTTTTTTGATCATTTTGTGTATATTTTGGGTCATTTTGTGTCTTTAAAAAAAATAATTTTGTGTCTTTTTTGGTAATTCTGTGTATTTTTTGGTCATTTTGTGTCTTTTATAAAGTAATTTAGTGTTTTTTTCAGTCATTTTGTGTCTTTTTTTGGTCATTCTGTGTCTTTTTGGTCATTTGGGTCTTTTTTGTGTCTTTTTTTAGTAATGTTGTCTTTTTTGTCATTTTGTGTCTTTTTTTAAGTTATTTAGGGTTTTTTTTTGTCATTTTGTGTCTTTTTTTTAGTAATTTTGTGTCTTTTTTTGGTCATTTTGATAATGCCTCCATGCGGCCCCCAGGTAATTTGAGTTTGAGACCCCTGATCTTCAGTGTTCGGTGTTAGTCAGCTCAAAGAGTCTCTGAAGTATGTCCGGTATGTGGAGCTGAGGAGGCTCAGGGTCTGGTTCCTCACCAGCAGCCCCCCCTCGGCCCCCCTCGGCCCCTCTCAGATTTCTCTCTGCACCTTTTCACTTGGAAACTTGCTCCTCGTCGGCCCGGAGCTTCCTGAGTCCTGAGCCTGCAGACTGAGGGAGGGAGGGAGAGTCAGGCTCATGCTCTGTGGAGGGAGACTATTTCTGATCCAGTTTGATGCTTTTGAAAGTTTTCACATGACCCGGCTGGTCCCAGAGAGCAGCCTGAGGACTCCCAGAGGTCTCAGGACTCCTGCAGGACTCAAACAGACGACATCAACATGTTTGGGAGCTGGCAAACAGACTGGCCTGTGTGCCTACAGATCCCAGTTTGCTGTGTGCAGTTATGTAACTTATAAGTCATAAACACGTCAGTTTATTTATGGTGTCTCTGTAATGAAACAGCTGGTTTTATGCTCCTGACTTCTCATTAAGCTCCATCATGATGTTGACATTTGTAGTTTTGAGGGAAAAAGCTCAACGACTGCAGGATTACTGTGATCACTCTGGTGATCCTGTGATAGTAGAATCATTTTAATTCATCCAATACTTTATGACTAAATACCTGCAGAACTAATGACTCCCATCAGGGCTGTAGGATGCTGACAATGTTTCTGTGATTCCCTCCAGATTTTATAATGAAAACATTTAAAATGTGCTTCAACCTCTGTGACTGTAATGTGATTGCTGAGCCTGTAGAACATGGGTCTCAAACTCGCGGCCCGCGGGCCAATTGCGGCCCTCTTGACGATATTTTGTGGCCCCCACCTTAATGTGAGTTTTATATGAATGGCACTTGACCGTGTTGTGTGTGGAAGGTCCCTTTAATGTCTTATTTTGGTAATTTTGTGTCTTTTTTAAATAATTTTGTTTCTTTTTTAGTAATTTTGTGTATTTTTTGGGTCATTTTGTGTCTTTTTTGTAATTTTGTGTCTTTTTTAAGTAATTTAGTGTTTTTTGGGTCATTTTGTGTCTCTTTTTGGTCATTTTGTGTCTTTTTTTAAAAGTAATTTTGCGTCTTTTTTTGTCATTTTTTGTCATTTTTTGTCTTTTTTTAAAACTAATTTTGTGTCTTTTTTTGGGTCATTTTTTGTCTTTTTTTAAAAGTAATTTTGTGTCTTTTTTTGGTAATTTTGATACTGCTTCCAGCAGCCCCCAGGTAATTTGAGTTTGAGACCCCTGGTCTCAGAGAGTCTCAGGTTATTGGCTCTGTGGGGTTAATGTTAGTGAGGAGAAGAAGAAAGCTTCATTGATGAATTGTGCTGCTATAAAAAGCTGCAGCAGCGTTCTGGTGAGAAGGATTATCTTCCTCTGATAATCCTCTGAAACCTCTCAGACCTGCCAGGAGTTTTACAACTTGTTGCATATTCTACAACTCTGCTCTGCTGTTCCACTATTTATGGGAAAGATTCTCCAGGAATGCAGCCTGGACGGAGATAAAGACAGAATCTCACAAATGCATCAGTAGTTTATGAGCTCACATGAGGTGGAAGGTGTTCTTGTTATCTGGAGCGCTGCAGTGTTTCTGTGATGCAGCTGTGCAGAATGTTTGCAGCTGAGTCAACAGGCTGGACAAACACAGAAACAGGCAGCAAGGTGTTCGTGTTCCACTGCAGCCACTTTATGAGCTGAAATCACCAACAGAGACTCTCTGATGGCTCCAGCTGCTTCTGGTTGAGGCTCTGCAGGACGACGAGCTCAGAGACAGACAGAGTTAATGCTGCTGCTCAGGTGTCTGTCCTCAATGTCCTCCTGTCCACTCACAGCACCAGTTTTATCCCGAGTGGACAAAGAGCGTCCTGTCCTCTCACCGAGGGGATGGCATCCACCACAGGGACACGTCAGGGACACGACATTGACACGACAGGGACACGTCAGAGGGTCAGGGACACGTCAGAGAGTCAGGGACACGTCAGGGACACGTCAGGGACACGTCAGGGACACGACATTGACATGACAAGGACACGTCAGAGAGTCAGGGACACGACAGGGACATGACAGAGACACGTTAGGGACACAACAGAGACACGTTAGGGACATGACAGAGAGTCAGGGACACAACAGAGACACGTTAGGGACATGACAGAGAGTCAGGGACACGACAGAGAGTCAGGGACACAACAGAGACACGTTAGGGACACGACAGAGAGTCAGGGACACGACAGAGACATGTTAGGGACACAACAGAGAGTCAGGGACACGACAGGGACATGTTAGGGACACGACAGAGAGTCAGGGACACGACAGAGACATGTTAGGGACACGACAGAGAGTCAGGGACACAACAGAGACACGTTAGGGACACGACAGAGAGTCAGGGACACAACAGAGACACGTTAGGGACACGACAGAGAGTCAGGGACACGTTAGGGACACGACAGGGACACGTCAGAGAGTCAGGGACACGACAGAGACACGTCAGGGACACGACAGAGATGCTACTTTTGTAAATTATATTAGCATTTATATAATTTATATAAGTATTTTAGTAATATTGTGTCTTTTGGGGTAAATTCAATATTTAATATTGTGTCTTTTGGGGTAAATTTATGTCTTTTTTTGGTAATTTTATGTCTTTTTTGAGCCTACTACTGACTTGATTTGTGACCACTGAGCTAGGTTTAGGACAGAAACCTTCCTGGTTAGCGTCTAAAAGACAGTTTAAACAGGAAATAAATGATGAAAATGCTGGAAGAGAAGGAGTTACGAGGATGATCTCTGATGGCTCCAGCTGCTTCTGGTTGAGGCTCTGCAGGACGACGAGCTCAGAGACAGACAGAGTTAATGCTGCTGCTCAGGTGTCTGTCCTCAATGTCCTCCTGTCCACTCACAGCACCAGTTTTATCCCGAGTGGACAAAGAGCGTCCTGTCCTCTCACCGAGGGGATGGCATCCATCACAGGGACACGTCAGGGACACGACATTGACACGACAGGGACACGTCAGAGGGTCAGGGACACGTCAGAGAGTCAGGGACACGTCAGGGACACGTCAGGGACACGTCAGGGACACGACATTGACATGACAAGGACACGTCAGAGAGTCA
The DNA here is from genome assembly GCF_030273125.1 of Centropristis striata. Lineage (NCBI taxonomy): Eukaryota > Metazoa > Chordata > Actinopteri > Perciformes > Serranidae > Centropristis > Centropristis striata. The sequence continues at coordinate 7,495,386 of NC_081537.1, forward strand.
GGGACACGACAGGGACATGACAGAGACACGTTAGGGACACAACAGAGACACGTTAGGGACATGACAGAGAGTCAGGGACACAACAGAGACACGTTAGGGACATGACAGAGAGTCAGGGACACGACAGAGAGTCAGGGACACAACAGAGACACGTTAGGGACACGACAGAGAGTCAGGGACACGACAGAGACATGTTAGGGACACAACAGAGAGTCAGGGACACGACAGGGACATGTTAGGGACACGACAGAGAGTCAGGGACACGACAGAGACATGTTAGGGACACGACAGAGAGTCAGGGACACAACAGAGACACGTTAGGGACACGACAGAGAGTCAGGGACACAACAGAGACACGTTAGGGACACGACAGAGAGTCAGGGACACGTTAGGGACACGACAGGGACACGTCAGAGAGTCAGGGACACGACAGAGACACGTCAGGGACACGACAGAGATGCTACTTTTGTAAATTATATTAGCATTTATATAATTTATATAAGTATTTTAGTAATATTGTGTCTTTTGGGGTAAATTCAATATTTAATATTGTGTCTTTTGGGGTAAATTTATGTCTTTTTTTGGTAATTTTATGTCTTTTTTGAGCCTACTACTGACTTGATTTGTGACCACTGAGCTAGGTTTAGGACAGAAACCTTCCTGGTTAGCGTCTAAAAGACAGTTTAAACAGGAAATAAATGATGAAAATGCTGGAAGAGAAGGAGTTACGAGGATGATGTGAGACAAAGAAGTTACGGAAAATGTGTTTTACTTTTGTTTCCTCCTGGTTTGTTTTACCACAGTGCAGTTACGAGCTAATCCTTGTGCTGAACGTGTCAGTAATGAGACAAACGAGTCATCAAAGGGTCAAACTGTAGCAGCTGTGAGCTTCATCCTGCAGCAGAGACTCCAACATGAAATAAAGGGTTTGTAAATAGACTTTGGTGTATTTTTGCATTGTGTGCGTATGAAAATGAAGCTCAGCTAAGCCTATAATCTTATAACCAAACGGGTCAGTGTTCCCTGTGTTTACTGAGTTCAGCTGGTGAATGATTGTTCAGAGCTGCAGAGGTCACATGAAGGTCTGATGGTTCACAGACTGAAGGGCTTCATCTGTTTCTGTCTGCTGGACATTTACAGCTGAGAGCTGCAGCAGCAGGAGCAGCAGCAGGTAATCAACTACAGGCTCAGTTTACCTCAGGAATCATCAACAGCTTTAACATAGATGTACATCAGGAGAAGCAGAATGTCTGAGCTCTTGGAGTTTGTACTCCTGATGTGAGGAGTCATGGCTGCAGGGTGAGGATGGAGGAGGAGGAGGAGGAGGAGGAGGCTGACTGGGAGTTATTCTGGAGGACAGAGGTGCTTTGACTCTGCAGGCTGCTGGTTCAGTTTATCAGTCGGTGCATTACTTTGGTCAACAACAGGCAGAGCAGTGTGTAGTTGTGGAAAATAACAAAGTCTTGCACTCAAACAATCTACGATAATTCAGGTTTTCAGGCATTTTACATGAGTTTAAAGCTGCATGAAGCCTTGTTGTTATATTGTATGACAGACAGACAGACAGACAGACACACATATATATATGTATATATATATATATTGTTATGCCCCAGTCTAGGGGGCCTAGAGCACAACATGAAAGGCCCCATCTTCCCCATCTCCCAAGTAGCCACAAACAAAGATAAGTTTGAAGAATGGGTAAATATTTATTTACAAAGAGAACTTAGGTAAATACAAATATTCTTCAACTTAAGGGTGGACTAAAGCCAAAATAACAAACAAAACAATCCTATCTTAAAAATAAGAAATTTACCTGAAAAATAAAAAGATACAAAATCTTACCTCCCTACCTAGTTAAACAAGAGAAAACGAGAAACAAAACCTGGCAACCCACCCTTACTACTCAAAACAAGGGAATTAAGTCCAAAACCACAAGTTAACTCAAAAGGTGTGAACCGGTTGGGAGAAGAGGAGGATGAGGAAAAAAGCCTGCTGCCACTGACGGCCGCCATCTTGGCTCCATTTAAACCAGGTGGTTTCGGCTGCAGCCAATCCCAGCCCAGGCGTGGAACCTCTCCACCAATCGCACCGTGGCTATGGCACACCCCAATCTGCATATAAAAAAGGAAACCAAAACACAGGGCACACATACAAATGCAGTTTGCTAGAAAATAACTATGACCACAGTCATAACAATATATATGGGTAACACTGTATAGCATAATTTCTGCTTTGGCAAATTGAAGACTGTGCACCTCACCTCCCTTTCTTGCCCATGTTTATATTATATCGTATATATTTTCTTTACATTTACTTGCCTTTGTTTATATTGTATATTGTAAATATATATTGTATTTACTGTTGCACTCCTTGTTGGAGTTGGCTGATCTTCTCCCTGATGGACTCACTCTTTATACCTCTACAACCTCTAATACTACTACTGGTGTTTCTGGTCCTGTTTGATAATAAACTGCTGTACAAACACAGGGCTGCATTCTATAACACATAAATTCTGTGTAAGATGCAAATCAGACATTTGCAAATTTGGAATGTAGGAAAGGAAATGGAATATTTTACAGTTCTGGGGGAAAGTACACATTAAAGCAAACAGGGAGAGAAACAGAGATCTTCCTCTGGGACTGAAAACAGTGTCCTCTGTGCTGAGAGAACATAATAATAATAATAATAATAATAATAATAATAATAATAATTTTGTTTTTGATTGTATTCGTGACTCTGAGCAGCTCTTACAGAAGTCCTCCTGCAGCTCAACCTCACTGTGCTCCTGTTTGTGTCACTAATTGGACAGAGTGTGTGTGTGTGTGTGTGTGTGTGTGTGTGTGTGTGTGTGTGATACGGTGCTATCAGCAGGAAGCAGCGCTGCCTCCTCACACCAATTATGCCTCAGTGAGACGTCTGTCACGCTGCTGCTGCTCCAGATTCCCCCAGACACACACTCATCCTGCACACAGGCTCAGGAACAGCTTATATGTAGAAAGGTGCAGATTTGAGGTGTGTGTGTATGTGTTTGTGTGTGTGCAGTACAGGCTCAGGTTGTTTTAAGATGCAGAGAAAGTGTGATTGAGTGTTCTTTCCTCCCTGAACTTTTATAAACTAGGGAAACAACAAACAGGACGATCATTTAAAACAATCTTATTCATTTAGAAGAATTTTCTGTAACACACTTCACAAAATAAAACCTCTCTGAACCTCCCTCTACCCTCCAACACAGAGATATCTCACCTCTGGGCTCCCGTACATGAAAACAGCAGCAAACACAGAGATTCATTCATCTCACACCGTGCTCCAGAATGAGACCAAACTTTATTATGGAGGTGAGTCTTTGAGCTCGGATGAAGGTCAACATGTGACCTGCTGCACCACATGAGCTCAGTTCATCACAGTTTGCTGTTTGATTCTCTGCAGACCGTGCAGCGTGCACAGACAGCACCATAATGAAACACAAGTGCAACAAGCTCTTTATGTTCTGTTATAGTTTCCACGTGTTCACACACCTTTAACTCTTTCACTGGTCGCTTGTATAAGAATAGTTGAAACAGATCATTCAAACATTAAAGAAATCTTAACAATAGGTATTAAAGCAGAAAAATTGAATCATGAAACTGACAGTGTTACCTGTTTGTTTATTCTTTTTCTGATCTCAGGGATAAAATTGGTTCCCACAATAATGTTATAACTTATAAATGATGCAAGAAAAAGTCAATAAATAAACTAGAAGTCACAATAAAATGTAATTTCCCTTAACACCCTGCGTACTCAAACTCAGTATCGTAAGTACAGGAAGTATGGGTTTAGGTGGTCTTTACTACAACACTGACAGGAGGCTGAAGTAAAGCTGCACATAAAATATGTTCTAGTTCTAGTGTCTGTAGAATAATGAGACTTTATCTCAGATCCTTCTGCTGGACAGAAACAGTGAAACACACACAGCCTGTTGTTGTGTGTTGTTGTGTGTTGTGTGTATTGTGTGTGTTGTGTGTGTTATCTGGTGCAACGGTGGTTTTACGGCTCCGTCCATCAGTCAGACAGAGAATCACAGCTGACCTGTCCTGGTTTCCCCTCACAGACTCAGAGGTTATCAGGCCACAGCAGCACGCTGTAAATCACACAAAGCTCATATGTCCTCTGTGTGTGTGTGTGTGTGTGTGTGTGTGTGTGTGCGTGTTTGTGTGTGTGTGTTTGATCAGTTGATCCCTCATTTCCTGCAGGAGGAAATCATTCAGCTTGTAACTGTGATCATTTTGAGAAAATCATATAAAAAAAGTCCTCTGAATGGGTCAAATAAAATTCATTAAAGTAATTTAATTGTTTAACATATTTTTTTTTTAAATCCACATTTCAAACCTGAATTGTGTGTAGTTCAGTATTTATGTAATACAATATAATGTGCTTTATGTTATAATAAAGCAGGTTTCCAGAAGACATTTTGAACAGTGTGACTGTTTGATGAGGCGCATTAATTAAATCAGCTTCATCAACTCGTGCAAACACATTTATTGATGGATTCAGTGACATCACATCGACTCATCAAGGTCAAAGGAGGAGACGGAAACAATCGATCAGTTCAGATCAGATCTGTTTCTATCTGCAGCATCTCACAGAGCAGAGAGCCAACAACACAACACAACACAACACAACACAACACAACACAACACAACACAACACAACACAACACAACACAACACAACACAACACAACACACTGCAGCATCTCACAAAGCAGAGAGCTGCGGCATTCTGAGATCACTCTTCCTTGTTCACATCTTTCAGCTCTGAGATGCTGCAGATTGCTTAACTGTTGTTATTCCTCAGGAAACATGTCAATTCATCGTTCCCAGCCTGACATCACCATTTATCTTTATTTTGATATATTTCTAACAGTTGAAAGTGTCAGTGATGTTTCCTGTTGATGATCAAACTAAAGTTGAGCCTTCTGTTTGTTGTTTTCTTTCTGTAAAAGTTACACATCTTTTGGCTTGGAAGCCAGAGCTCTGTAAATGATATGATAGAATCATAAAATAAGGATAGATGAATTATTAATGTGACAGTATAAGATTTAGATGGATCAGCTTCTCTTCATCCAGCAGACGGCTGAGAACGATGTAACTGCAGAGAGGAAGGAAAGGATCTGATCAGTTTATTGACACAAAAACAACCTCGATGCACTGATGGTGATAACCTGCATTCATCCTGAACCCTCCCCTCGGGTCTGAACAACAATCAGCAAAATATTTACGACTGGTTGAGTTGACATCATATTATGCAGAAACATGGCTGATGAAAGTGAATGTTGGGTTGATGGTAAGAAATATTATAATTAACATATCGCTGCATATAAATAGTTTTAGTCGCAGTAATCTGAAAGGTGGTTTGTGATGGAGCCGTTAGTTTCTGTTATTCATGCAGCAGTGGTGAGTCGTTCATCAACATTTGGTTCACTTTGATCTAATCTTTTCTATGACTCGGGAGTAACGAGTCTCAGTGGGAGCTCGACTCGTTCACTTCTCATAAAAGATAGTCGGGTTTGAGTTTCTCGTTCTTTTGTCCCGTTACAGCAGCTTAGCCTCAGGGCTGTGGGTCTGCAGAAGGTAAAATGAACAAAATGCCTGAAAAAAAAGATTTGTTCAATTTACGTCCGAGAGTCAGTAAAATTATTTGAACTTTCCAACACTATTATGCAAATATGAACCTGATTACAGTCCGATAAAGCAATACTTTAGTTTTTTTGTCATGTTTCCACTGTCTGTTCAGTATTTTATTTCCCTTTATGTTCCATGTCTTGTTTTTCCTGTTTTATTTTGTAATCACTCAGCTCAGTCTCTGTTTCAGGTTCCTGTCTGCCCCGCCCCCCTCCTCGTCTGTCACACCTGATCCCTGATTGTCTCCCTCACCTGAGTCTCATCACTCCTCATCAGCCCTGTATATAATATTATATATAACATAACCGCTGTGTCTTGTCTGGTTCGCCAGTTCATTGTTCTTCTCAGTTCACGTAGCCGATTTTTTATAGTCGTAGCTTGTCGTTTTTTGCACCTTGCTGGTTTTTTGTCTTTGGATCCCTCTGCCTGTGTACTGACCCTGTTTCTAGACTTTTAGGCCGCATTCAGACTGCCAGCCAAAATCCGATTTTTAGCCCATCCAGATTGGAACTGGATGGCTCTTTTGAAATCTGAACAGTCACAAATCACATGAAATCCGATTTTGCAGACTGGATCGAAACCACCTTCGGGAGGTAGTTTCAGATCGCATTTGGACAGATGCGTCTCAGTCTGAACCGCTCCAAACGATCAGATCGGTTTTGACTGTCCGTGACGTCACTCTACTCAGACGATCTGATGCCGTTACTATAGCAACCTGTCAGATCAGTCAATAATGTGGCCCAGTATGAACAGAGCCATATCCGATTTGGACACTTGCTAAAAACAGTGTGGACAGTCAGCCCTAAAAATCGGATTTGAGTAGGAATCTGATATGAATCAGATTCGCCTGCAGTCTGAACGCGGCCTTAGACCCAATCTCTGTTGTGCATTTGAGTCCTGCCTTCTGTGCTACGTCCATGACAGTTTTAGGGAATTGACTTGTTTAAAAGCTCAGAGCGATAAAATGCAACACGTCTGCTTTAAACTTCAGAAAAATAACTTCCAAGTGGTGAAACAGGATCATCAGGAGCAAATGACAAGATTCTCACATGGTTCTGTCAGGTAGATTTATTTATGAATATGGAAACAACAGAGAGTGATAGAAAGAAAGATTGATGAAGGTTTAACCCTTCTGGAGCTTTATAATCCAGCGAAACAGTTTGATTGGTAGAATGAGATAAAAATAATAAGATAGCACAGAGTGGTGCTATAAATAGCATTAAATATATCCATGCAGTGTGACAACATATTTACATCCAACACCAGCAGATCAACGTTTGGTTATTAACAATATTCACAATCCAAGCACACTCCTATAATTAAACTTCTTCATATATACGTGATAGTTTCCACTCTGTGTTGTGAGGTCAGGCTGGTCCTCTGCTGCTGCAGTGAGTTTATCTGCTCCGTCAGCAGAGAGCTCACACTGATTTAAAGTCTTTGTCCTGCAGAAAGCCGTGCTTCATGCCCTCGCTCTGACCTCACCATGGAGCTCTGTGAGTCTGAGTCCCTCGTCTATAGGAGGGTTAGTCTGTCTGGGTCCAGAGTTCCTCTCAGAACCAGCTCAGGGAACCTGGATCATAAACACTCAGGCAGTCAGCAGGATGAAGAGACAGGAAGTTATCGAGACGCCGGGTTGAGATCCGTCATGTTCACCACTGGGACGTCCTGTTCAGACCGTTCCCCTGCAGGAGGACAGACAGAGACAGAGACAGAGACATGAGAATCTGTTAGTATCAGCTAAAGAGGCTCTGAAGGTCTTCCAACAATACCTCGGTTAAGTCATGGTCACCTAACAGATATATATATAAAAAAAAAATAAAAAAAAACCAAAACTCTTATTCTTTTCTCTTCTTTTCTTCTTTAACATATAGCACTCCTTTAGCAATGACAATTAGCTCTTAAAGTTATGTACTTACTCGATTCCTATGGTCTATGTCTAGTACCATCAGGTTGAATGCACTTATTGTAAGTCGCTTTGGACAAAAGCGTCTGCTAAATGACATGTAATGTAATGTAATGTAATGTCTGACAGCAGACAAATAACTGCAAATTATTTGGTTCTCTAATTTCTTATTGTGTTCACAGAGAAATATGGAAAGGCCAGAAAAAAACAAATGATCAGATGCTTATTTCTAGATTTAACAATCTTAATTCAAGAAATGTTGTCCAGTGAAATTATCTGTCCATGCAGCAAGATCATTTCCCTCACATTTTAACTTGTTTTTAGACACTCCTTTTTTGCAGTCTGTAACTCAATCATGAATAAAACTGTTTGTTTTCATGCAAAACAACACAGAAATTTTTTGGGTGACCCCAACATTTTAAGCGCTAGTGTACATGATCATAAAACTGTCACGGAGATGCTTCACTGAGAGGTGAGCAGCAGGTTAGTGTTAGAGGAGTTTCACAGTCTGAGCAGGATGTTTTTACAGGCCAGGTTTAGGAATGTGGACTTTTTATTCTACCAGCTGAGTTTCAGAGAAAAATTCGATATGGTATGGACATAACGTTAGCCTCATAGCATAATTGCCTAAGTCCTTTTTTGGCCAAATTGTGATATCTGCCTAACTTTACTCTCCAACCACTCCTGCATCTTTCTGCCTTATTGCCTATGTTCTCAACCTATCAGAACACATGTTAGAGTCCAAAATCACTTTCTGCCTTAGTCATCTCCTTGACTTAGGCATTTTTGCTGCTACATACAAACCAAACTACATAATTTATATGTAAGAGTCAGGGCATATTCTGCCTAAGTCACTTTTATCTGTTATGAAATCAATGTGTTTAATTTTTTATGCAAACTTGTTCACACTTCTATTTGAACTTACTGTTACAATATCAATTAAAAATACCAATGGGCTTACTAAAAATTGTGTTTTTTCTTGTTTCCCGAAAACGTTCAAATATGACATAGGCAAATATGCTATGAGGCTAACGATAAGCAGAAAGGTAAGGTTGCTGTCTCATATTGGAACTGAAGAAATGGAAACATGGCTGAAGGTCTGTGTGTTTATCTAGTTTCTAGTCAACACAGGAGATGTAGAGTAAACAGCTCAGTGTTTGCTGGTTAGAGAACAGTACACATGTGAATAAATATCCAAGTGTATTCTTGCTTTATTTGACTGATTGTTTAAGAAAAATATATTTAGTTCTTGCTGTGGTTGTTTTATGCTGTTACAGTTACAAATAAAATATAAAGGGCTAAGTGTGCAGGCAGCATGTTCTGTGGAAATATGGACAACATTTATTTAAATTATACTGAGCATACCAGACAGCAGAGGGTTGTCTACCAACATGTTTCTAAATAACTTCCTTATGAAGCTACAGCTACAAACCTCTCAGAGCCACCTGAAAAACTTTAAAAAACTTCAGATTTGTTAGAAGATAAATGATAAGCACAGAGAAATATAGAAAGGCCAGAGAAAAACAAATGATCAGATCAGAGTCTATGTTTGTTCTTGTAGTGAAACAGAAGAGAGAAACAGAGAACCAGAGTCCAGGCAGCGAGCTGAGCAGACGGAAGACAAGAGGCCGAGAGAGAGCGAGACAAAGAGCTGATTCATGGTGAACCTGTAGAGGTTGCTATGGCTACAGCAGGAGAGTCAGAGCAGCATCTGCAGAGAGGAGCAGAGCTGAGGGGTCAGGTAACCTACGCCGTATCCGTGAGTCTGTGTGTGTGCAGCGCCGCCCGGCTCCGTGTGCATGGACGCCGTGCTGCTCCCGCTGTCGGCTGCAGAGCCCGCCGACGCTCTGGGGATCACGATGTCGTAGGGCGTGTCCGGAGGCTGCTGCAGGACGGACAGGACAGAGACACCAACAGGTCAGAAATACAGCACTCTATCAGAGACCTCCTCCTCAGAAACACAGCAATCTATCTGAGACCAACAGGTCAGAAACACAGCGCTCTATCAGAGACCTCCTCCTCAGAAATACAGCGCTCTATCAGAGACCTCCGCCTAAGAAACACAGCGCTCTATCAGAGACCTCTTCCTCAGAAACACAGCAATCTATCTGAGACCTCCGCCTCAGAAACACAACGCTCTATCAGACCCCTCCTCCTCAGAAACACAGCGCTCTATCTGAGACCTCCTCCTCGGAAACACAGTGCTCTATCAGAGACCTCCTCCTCAGAAACACAGCGCTCTATCAGATACCTCCTCCTCAGAAACACAGCGCTCTATCAGAGACCTCCTCCTCAGAAAAATAGCGCTCTATCAGAGACCTCCTCCTCAGAAACACAGCGCTCTATCAGAGACCTCCTCCTCAGAAACACAGCGCTCTATCAGACACCTCCTCCTCAGAAACACAGCACTCTATCTGAGACCTCCGCCTCAGAAACACAGCGCTCTATCAGAGACCTCCTCCTCAGAAACACAGCGCTCTATTTGAGACCTCCGCCTCAGAAACACTGCGCTCTATCAGAGACCTCCACCTCAGAAACACAGTGCTCTATCAGACACCTCCTCCTTAGAAACACAGCGCTCTATCAGAGACCCCCTTTCTCAGAAACACAGCGCTCTATCAGAGACCTCCACCTCAGAAACACAGTGCTCTATCAGAGACCTCCTCCTCAGAAACACAGCGCTCTATCAGAGACCTCCTCCTCAGAAACACAGCGCTCTATCTGAGACCTCCTCCTCAGAAAAATAGCGCTCTATCAGAGACCTCCTCCTCAGAAACATAGCGCTCTATCAGAGACCTCCTCCTCTATATCAGAGACCTCCTCCTCAGAAACACAGCACTCTATCTGAGACCTCCTCCTCAGAAAAATAGCGCTCTATCAGAGACCTCCTCCTCAGAAACATAGCGCTCTATCAAAGACCTCCTCCTCTATATCAGAGACCTCCTCCTCAGAAACACAGCACTCTATCAGAGACCTCCTCCTTAGAAACACAGCGCTCTATCAGAGACCCCCTTTCTCAGAAACACAGCGCTCTATCAGAGACCTCCACCTCAGAAACACAGTGCTCTATCAGAGACCTCCTCCTCAGAAACACAGCGCTCTATCAGAGACCTCCTCCTCAGAAACACAGCGTTCTATCTGAGACCTCCTCCTCAGAAAAATAGCGCTCTATCAGAGACCTCCTCCTCAGAAACATAGCGCTCTATCAGAGACCTCCTCCTCTATATCAGAGACCTCCTCCTCAGAAACACAGCACTCTATCAGTGACCTCCACCTCAGAAACACAGCAATCCATCAGAGACCTCCTCCTCTCTATCAGAGACCTCCGCCTCTCTATCTGAGACCTTCTCCAACTACATTTGTCCAACAGACTTTATCTAAGAGACACTGTGGGGCCGAACTTTCAAATAATAAAAATATAATGTACTTCTGTCTAGTTGTTGGATATTTTCACTTTCTTCTGTGACTCTGCCAGCTCACAGAACTTTCTATTCTATGGTCTAATAGCTTGAAGCTAACTAGCTAACTAACAGCTTTGCATCCACTACAGTACTGACAAGTGTTTCATACAACTTCATGTCCAAAATCCTGAACTGGCCCTTTAGGAGCACTTCTTTCTCACTTAAACAAAAAGTGGAACTGAACTGATCAGACTCACTTGCTGATATGAGACAGCTCTGCTATAATAATCTGAACAGGTAGAAAATCTTATATGTTGTTTTCAGTGAAACTGGCACAAATAGTGTCTGTTCACATGGTTAAAGCTTCACTGTGTGTCAGATTTATGACACAGTGCAGAGCTGCAGACTGTTACTGCAGTAAAGTAATCTGAGTACTTCTTCTACAGATTCTACGTCTCTGTGGCATCTACTATTGACCTGCTATCTCTCCCTAAAACCCCCTGCCCACATGTCTGGTTACAGGAGGCACAAATGACTTGAAATATTTCCCTGAACTGTTTCTGTCAGAGCTTTATCTCAGTAATCATTCCCACCACAGATAAACGGCTGTGAAACAGCTTTTTATAGAGCATTCAAATGTGTTTCTGGGTAAACAAATCAGGTGTGTGTGTGTGTGTGTGTGTGTGTGTGTGTGTGTGTGTGTGTGTGTGTGTGTGCGTGTGTGCTCACATTTCCCGCTGCTGCCTTGCTAATGAGAGCCAGCTCGGTGGGCTGGTAGACAGAGCCGCGGACCTGTCCGGTGTAGCCGCTGTACGGGGACACGGGCTTGGATGCTGTGAGGGACAGACGGAGACAACAGGTCAGAGTTCAGTCACACAACAAGCTGTCAGAGAGACAGATTTAATGCTGACGTCCCCACAAACATCTTTCACATCTTTATATTACAATCCTTTAAAGGGACAGTTTCAGTTTGAGGTTGTTTGAGGTTGTGATCCTCTTGCAGCAGATCCTCAACATGTTCCACCTGGTTACATGAACCATATTTCCACAGATTTTTGCTGCTATCACTGTTTCATTTGGCTTAACTTTGTCTTCCATGTTCACATGAAACACACCTTCTCCTTCAGAGGTTTCTCTTTATTTCTATTATATTTTCTACATTGTAGATTTATATTAAAGACATCAAAACTGTGATGGAACACATGTGGAATAATGTCGTAAACAGGACAGAATATGTTTTATATTTTAGATTCCTTTTGCTTTGATACTCACAACACATGAAGAATCAAAGAAACTCCACTATTTAAGTTTTAATAACAAATCATTTAATTGCTTAACGTTTTAATTGCAAGAAATGCCAAATAACGTGGATTATGATAACAATTTTAATCTTTTATTTACTGTTTATTGTGCTGTATGAAACAGTGTAATGTGATTTTTTTTTTAAAAAGATAGATATATTAAATAACTCACAACGAGCTGCACCTGGTAATGAAAACCAGGAGATCAGCTCATGAAGCTACTGACATAATCTAAACTACAAAACTCATTCTGCTTTGTTTAATACTTCTTTTTTTATTATAACATGTCTTCATGTTGAAAATATTAAAAATCCTTGAATGAGAAGGTGTGACTGGTGCTGAGCCTACTTCACTGCTGCGGATCAGCTGTTCTGGTTTGAATCCAGACAATAAAGACAATAAAAATGAGTGATTATGACACAATGTGGATACAAAAGGACATCTTGATCAATAAACAGAAGAAGAAGTTCTGCAGATGGAGACTGAACTAGCTGAAAGAGAGACAGAGAGAGAAACTTTTGTGGATGAAGAACAGAGACGAGCTGCTACTGTCTGATTCTGACCTGAGCAGCTGATCTGAACATAGAAGAAGCAACAGAAATCTGTGCTCATATGGTTAATATATCGTGCACATAAACAGGTAGAACATGTTCAGAGTGGGTCTTTGCTAAGCTGTTTGTTTTGTCCACAGTGTGAACGTGCAACCCGTGTGCTGACTGAGGGTCAGTACTGTCCCTTTAAGAGACAGTACTTTAGTACTTAATGATCAGAACAGGACCAGGAGACACTATCTGTCCTTATCTCGTTTCCTGTAAGACACCAGCAGAGAGAGATGTGAGAGATGACTCTGTCTCACTCTGAACACTGAATCTTTCCCATGGGATGAGTCGCTGCCACGCCTCGGTTGCCGTGGAGTCGCTGCAAACATACTGAGTCACTGCCTCCCTCAGCGCTGCCTCACAGGAAACATCTCCTTGTTTCCTGTGAGGCAGAGCTGAGGGAGGCAGTGACTCAGTATCTCTCATACCTGCCGTCCCGTGTTAACTTTTGTTACTGACTTTTTAGTCACAGGTCAATTATTAAATATAAGGGAGTTAACTGCGTCAGATGTTTCTGCTCTGTCTCATAAACTCACATAAGAAAATTTTCATATCACACAACAAACAGTGGCAGTAAAATCTACTCAGCTGTTTAAAATAAAAGCACATATCATAAAGAAAAAGGAGTTTTATGCTTCAGTAAGGTATAAACACATTCATATTGGAGAACGAGCCTTTATCAGCTGATAAGGGAAGCACATACAGTCATGGAAAAAATTATTTGACCACTTTTTTTCTTCAATTTCTTGTTCATTTTAATGCTATTTTAATAGGTCATAACAGTTTAATTTAAGAGCTGCCAAAATCATTATCTAGAAAACAATGGAAAATGTCTAAATATTAGCTCTTAAATTAATATCTTATCAGCTATTTATTTTTGTTATCATTATATTTGTCCAAACAAATTTACCTTTAGCTGTACCAGCCATTTAAATGAACAAGAAATATATATATATATATATATATATATATATATATATATATATATATTATATAGTTTAGTTTAGTTTTAGTTTCTGATGTCACCTGTTCTGTTCTTACAATACACTTAACATAAAGTGTTTATTTTGCTATATTTTTTATTTTTAATAATCTTTTTTTCTAATTGACAGTGTGATACATTCTATCATTAATGTATAATAATGAAAATGAAACCTAAATGTTTGAGAAAGTTCATGTGCATCGTGTGATCGCTGCAACATCTGCACACAGAGAACCATAGAGAAGGTCTTTTGTTATTTTAAGAAGTCACTATATAAGCCGCAAGAATGAATTTTCCACATCAGTCGGGCTCTGATTAATGTTCTGACTTGTTTGCTTTAGATTGGATGAGGAAGGAAAGTCTCAGAGAAAGAGGGGAAGGAAACATGGAACAGAGGATAAGAAGAACGAAAGAAAGACAGAAAGAAAACCTGGTTTCATACATAAACTCTTCAGATACGTAAAAGTTTGATCAAAATTCCTAAAAATGAGAAAAAGTGAAGATACCGTTTTCTACTTCTCAATAGAGGTAGACCGATATATATCGGGACGATATTTGTGTTTTTTACTTGTATCAGCCGATACATGCATGCGTTCGCCGATCAATTAGCCCATTTCACTGAGCCAACACAAGGCTCGGTGCAACATTGTTTGCTATCAAACTGTTAATATGTTTTGTTTGTTTTGTTAATAAATGTTTCTTTTTTTGTTTAATGTTGGAGCTATTTAGTTCTTGTTAGTATTTAGTTGTCTGTTTAGTTTATTATTAACAATGAGTATTGTTTAATTATTCTAGACGTTTGTTAATTTTGATAATATTTTGTTTTGCTAGTTAATTGTTTAGTTTAATCATCCTTATTGTTTAGCATATTTAGTTTACATATTATATTTTGTGTTTTATGGAATTTGGGTTGGCGCCGTGGGCGCCTGATGTTATATAGGTAGGTAGGTAGGCAGAGGGCCGTCATGCACCTGGGTGGGCCTATGGTTTTTTACCAGCGCGAAGATAGGTAGCAGGAGCCATGTTTCTTTGTTATTTTGTTTGCTTGCTCGCAATGGACAAAAAAAACCTTTGGATCTATCAATCATGCATGGACTTCAGCTTCTTTGCCTGCGTACACACCACACGCTCATGGTGCATCAGTGGCATTTTGATTAAGTTTGTTTTAAGTTTAATTTTGTTATTTTTTCGGACAAAATTGCCACTACAGTTTAAATTGACTCTTGTGTAACATTTGTTATCATTGTGTCATTTTTATCATGTAAATGGAGGGAGAAAAGGCAATATCGGCTTTAAGAATCGGCCCAAAAAAATCGGCAGCACATATCGAGGATCGGTTAAGACTGATGTCAAAATAATCGGTATCGGCATCGGCCTTAAAAAAACCTGCATCGCACGACCACTACGTCTCTACAGCCCCTTTTCTCTCAGGGTGAAAGTCAGAGCTCAATCTGTAAACTAACTCCAAAAACTCAGATACATGTGGTGGGTAAAGTGTGAGTTTTACCCTGAAGTACTGAAATCGAGTATTAACACAGAGTTCCTCCTGCAGACGGTGAAAAACACACGACACCGTCCCTGCCCGTCCCTGCAGCTCTGAGGGGACACACTCTGCTCTGCATCAGATTCTGTTCAGCTCAGGAATTTAAACGGCTGCATATCAGATTCTGAGGCGTCATCACCGCCAGCAGAACAACCTTTTGAGGACATTTTGCAGGATAATCCACCTGTTCTGTTTCTGTTTCTGTGGGCGTGGAACTTTCTCTCACCTCTGCAAAGGTCTTTGTGTTTATTCTGGGATATTAAAATACAGACGGGGACCGAGGACAAACAGACTTCTCCTGGGAGTGGAACCAGTAACGAAATATATCAGGGAGGAAACTGTGTGACTGATGTGTCAGCGTATTTATTACTTCAATCATTTTAATGTGTCAACCAGGCAAATGGGAGTGTGAGCCGCTTCCTGCCAGAGGAAACTCTGCAGCTTTGCATAGAGAGACGAACCCAAAGAAACTAACAGACTGAAAGAGCACACAGAGTTCACCCCGAAATCTAATCTCACATACACATCTGTCCTCTCACCTGAAGAGCTGGTTATCAGTGCAGAGCAAGGTTATTATAGTTAACGAAAACTAACGAAATAACGAAAACTAGAACTGAAAAAACATTTTCGTTAACTGAAATAAAAATAAAAACGAGAGTTTTAAAAAAAAACAATCACTAACTGAAACTGTATTGTGTGGTTACAAAACTGACTAAAACTAACTAAAATATAGTGTAAATGTCCTTCGTTTTCGTCTTTGTCAACTATTTTCATACATAATTCAGTATTTCTATTTGAACATGCAGGAACACATGGTAAATATGTTTACTGAGACTGGGATGTCTGCACTCGAACCAAAATTCAAAACACCCAGAACTGTAAGAGTTAATAACCTTATTGGGGCTGAGATGGATAAGACGAAGGAAATAAAGGCAAAATGTATTATGACCTCTTTGAATCTCGCACCCAACACATAGCCCATTACAAAAAAACTAATACTAACACTAAAACTAATAAAAACTAAACTAAAACTAGCAAACTCACTCTAAAAACTAACTAAAACTAACTGAATTTGAAAACAAAAATCCACAACTAAATTAAAACTAATGAAAAATCCCAAACTATTATAACCTTGGTGCAGAGCTGCAGAGGGTTTCAGTTTCTCTACAGAAATCACAGCTTTGTTACTCAAGATAATCAACAGAACTGGTTGTGACCCTGATTATTCTGGAGGTTGTGAAGAACAAAAATACAAACAGAATGCAAGTTGTTGCAAACCCTTTCTGACCTACTTAACTGAACACAGAACAAATACAAGATGTTTACTGGTTTGTGTTTTGTGTCCCAGCTGCTCTGGATAGAAAAAAAGCTCCTGCATGAAACTACGAAAACTGCAAAGTGTCATTTACTTCTGACATCTCTAAGACACTCTGCAGCTCACACAAAACAGTCCAGATAAATAAGACTGCATGTTGAGTGTAAGAGGAACAACATGAACTCTAAACATGAAAAAAACAGACAGAAATGTTGGTGATTCTCATGAAGCCAGTCTAAGTTATGTATGTGAAGATTATAAGGACAAACTTTATTAAACTAAATATATTTCACTTTTATATGAATGAACAATATAGCCATAATGAGGCACAATTCATTGTTTTGTGTTAAAATAATATTTTCTATATTTTTAAACGTATTTTTGATTCACAAATTCATTACCGTAATGCGTCCAGATAAAAATGTCATTGTTTCCCCACACTTATATAGAATAAATATTTAATAAACTTTATAAAATATAAATATACATGTGTTTAAAAATGTATAATTTAACAGAATATAATCAGACATAATGGTTTTCAACAATGTATAAAGAAGAAAGTCTGAATGAAAATTGAGGAGAAAAAACGATTAAATGTCACGGTAATGATAGAATTGTTTGCATTAAAATATGTGTATATTTTAATAAAACACATTTCGGTGATACCAGCTACCCTTGAGCACATGGAGCTTAGAATGGACACATTGGGGAAAAAATAAATAAAAAATAAAAACCCTATAAAGTCATTTTCCATGATAATAACCAAAATCATTATCTAGAAAACCATGGGAAATGTCTAAATATTAGCTCTTAAATTAATATCTTATCAGCTATTTATTTTTGTTATCATTATATTTGTCCAAACAAATTTACCTTTAGCTGTACCAGCCATTTAAATGAACAAGGAATGGAAGAAAACAAGGGTGGTATAAAAAAAAATATATATATATATATATATATATATATATATATATATAGTTTAGTTTAGTTTTAGTTTCTAGATGATGTCACCTGTTCTGTCTTAGTGGAAGGGGGACGAATGATTTGGAGAAGCGGTCTGTTTCTTACCTTGGTTGGGCTCGTCCATGGAGAAGGCCTTGTTCTCCATGAACATGTTCTGGGAGCTCTGCTCCTTCAGGATGGTCTCGTAGCCGACCCCCCTGCTGGGGTACAGCTCCTCCGCGTAGCTCTGCTGGCTGTCGTCGTCGGCGTGCAGGCTGCAGATGTGTGGGATGGTGTAGAGCAGCAGGAAGGCCCAGGCGTTGGCCACCAGGGCGATGGCCAGCGTGGGGTCGTCCCACGTGGGCCCCCCCGTCCTCACGTTCCCGAAGACGTACATGACGATCCACGCCACCCAGATACACACGGAGAGGAAGCTGGTGACCAGGATGAAGGCGCCCTCCTTCTTCCACTGGCTGTGTTTGCCCCCCATGACGGCCAGGCTGGCCACCAGCACGGCCAAGATCAGGGTCATCACGTAGATCAGCGCCATGACGAAGTCCTCGTTGGCGATGTTGCAGGGCGTGGCCGTGGCCCTGCTGCTCCCGGCCGTGGCGTTGAGCGGTCCCGTAGGGTGGCGCACGATGGTGATGATCAGCCACTCGGTGTTGATGACCACCTCCACCAGCCACAGTCCCAGAGCCCCCAGGACCAGGGCCCAGGCCCGGGGACCGCCACCGACGACGTCCTGCCGGGCCAGCACGTTCAGCCTCACGCTCTGCATCAGCAGGCAGGAGAAGCAGCCGCCGAACAGCACGCCGAACAGGAACCGGCGTGAGGCGCAGGTGGAGAAGTCCTTCCCCACGATGAAGGCGAAGGTCAGGCAGAAGAGCCCGGCGGTGCAGACCAGGAAGAGGGCGTTCAGAGCCACCGAGCTCCTCCGGTTCTTGTCCTTCGTGAAGGGAACGCTGGCCAACAGAGAAAGGAAAAGCACGATGGAGAAGACGATGCCGGCGGCCGCGATCGCCTCCAGCACGATGCCCCACACCGCCTTTAGGTCACACAGGTTGTAGTAGAGAGAGTCCAGGTTGGGGCCGCAGCCCCGCGGCGTGAAGTTAGCAGCCATGGACACCAGGAGGGACCAGGACTAGGACTAGAACAGACCGGGACCGAAACTAGGACGATGCGATCCTGACTGCACCTGTTCAGACGGACACACAGGGAGAGTCTGAGGAGGGAGGGACGAGGACAGATCCTAACAAAGACTGGAGGACGTTAGAAACTGTTGTCTACACCCAATTAAGCAAATATTACAGTAACATGAGTCAGAGTACACAGAAACCTTTGTGTTGATGTTTACACAGAAATATGGAATCAGAAATGAGTTCCCTGTGGATCAGAGGAGCGGAGGAATGTCCCTCTGAGACTCTCTGTGACGTTAATCATTAGAGATCCACAAATATTGTTTCTGTACATTGAGTCAGGGAGGTGAAAGTGCATTAAACCTGCTGAGGGTTAAATAATAACGTCTGGTGCTGTAATGATTATTTATCCTGAACAAGATGAAGTCAGAGTGGAATGAAGATCAGTTTCTGCTTCTTCGTCCTCATCAGGTTGAGTCTCTGTGAGCTGATCGATCAGGAGGATGTTCAGTCTTTATAACTTTGGTGACTTGATCACACTCACAGATTATTAACACTGAAACTCTTACAGAGTTTATGAAGAATCTAAGTTGATTTAATCAACATTTCAGGAGCTTCAAACTACAATATCATGACTGTTTTTGTAACAAAGTGTCTTGTAGAGAACAAAAGTCCATAAATGTCTCATGTTTCTGTCCTGAGTTAAAGGTGCAGCGTGTGAATGTGGAGAAACGTCTCATTCCCAGGTTAACTAGTAGTTGCATCACATAATAAACGAGGCCCGAGAGATCGGGGAGGAGATTTACCATGATTAATCATTAATAATTAATCTGCGAGGAAACAAACATCTCAAAACAGAAACATGAACCACAGAGCCTGAATTCTAAAAAAACGAAGATAAAAACATGCTGGAATACTTCATATCCCTCATGTCAACATTATTTTTTAATATTTTATCCAACGTGTCAGTCCCATAAAGCTTCCTTGGTGTATAAAGTCTTGATAAAGTCTTGATAGGCGACATGCCACCATACCTCAGCACTTTATTAAACTGGTCACATAGTAAATATCCAAAACGCTCTAGTGATTAATGCTTAATGCTCAATGTTCCTCGGACAAATACTGAATTTGGAAAAACTGCTTTCAGTTTTTCTGCGGCATCTACCAGGAACATCTTACAACATTCACTCAAACTCAGCACAATTTTAACTATGGACCAGTTTAAAACTATGATAACCAATAACTCTGCCTTTCACTGTAACTGTTTTTAAAGGTTTTGCATGTGTTTTCTCTGTACTCTGTTTTGTGTTTTCTCTGTACTCTCGACATCATTGTAAATGAGGGGTTGCCCTCAATGATTCCTCGAGAAATAAAGGATAAATGAAATAAATGAAATTAAATGTTTCAGTCTTTATCTGTCCCTCATTAATGCTCTAATGCTGTGGACTCATACAGGACAGATAAAGTGAGAATAGAGATCTTTCTGGAACAAAAGAACTCAACCTGTTCCTGGTTCTCGGTGACTCGTTGTTCCTGACGTTCGTCATCACCGTCAGTGAACCGTAATTAATCGCTTATATGTTTGTTTTCATGTGAGGGTGTGAGCTCTGATCACGCACACAGTATTTAAGGAGTTCCAGCTCTCTGATCATGAGGTGGTGACTCTACTGAGACGAGCAGAGAGCCTCCCAACTTGTCAACAACATACACACCAAAATCTTCGCCAAACTCTAAGACTCAAAAATTATAGAATCAAAAAAGTAGCAGGAGATTGGTTCAGAGGTTCATGCAGCAGAGTTGATTCTATCAAAGGTCAAGAGATCAAAACTTAGAGTTCCCTGGTTGTAACCACAGGAGACTGAATAAACAGCATTAAAACATCAGTTTATATGTCATTTAACCCTCTATGGTACGGTGTTGTCCCATTTTTGGCCTGTCAAATTTCTACATTGCATGTTTTTGAGTGATGCGATACTTTAAAAAAGAACGGAAGAGTATAGGGAACCAAAAACAATGCTTTAATTTGTCACATGACCTCCAGGAGGCCATATTGAAACCCTATTTTGCAGACTTTTCCAAAGGAAACAGCTTTGCCATTTTGCAAAAAATCACTCAAAACGTCATTTCCTGTTCCTTTTCCATCTGGAAAAATATATAGTCCGATTGATAGGTGAGTAAACCTTAATTTTTGATAGCTTCATACACTTCAGACAAGAAACCGGTTAAAAAGGTTCCTTTTGTAATTATTTTAAATTTAAAATGTTATGTATTGTACCCTGTTGAAGCTACTGAATCTTTTACACATGTTTTTAAGTAAATTATGTTGAAATTAATAAAAAAAAAACCATTCTTTTTCACTTGTGCACTGTTATGGTACAATGTTGCCTACGGGGAACAAACCCCAAAAACTTAAAATAAAATGTAAAAAAAAGGAAAATTTCTGTCTATTTTGAGACAAAAAAACACTCCAACTATTTTTTCCCTAACTGGCATCATAATGTGTACAATAGAGGGATAATCTTCCTTTTCCTCCTTCTCTCATTGGTGGGCTCTCCCAGCCCCCCTCGACTAATATGTATCCTTGTAAACATGAGATGTGGTTTACACCCATTAGGTGATCATGCTACTGTGTTTCTTTGTTAGAGAGGTGTGAAGCTATCAGGTGATGGCTGGGTTCATTTTGCTTGTTTTCATCTGTGGAGGACTGACATTTCTGTTTGGTGTCAGCATTTTTACCTTCTATGTTACCTTATATGGGCACTAAGACTTCCTGTGTTTTGTTCCTAATACTAGATGAGAGTTAGGTTCATTTTTCTTTAAGAATAATCACACTTTTAATTATTATAACCTTCAAAAACATCCTTTCACAAGTTTTTCAACACATATCCAGATTTTATCTGACTTTACTCTGACATTACTTCTGTCTCTGTATCTCAGGTTACAGCTCCCAGTATGACACACACTCATTTACCTCATCACAAGTCAACAATGATCATCTGCTTTTTGCCTTATTAATAACACACTCTATTTGGTTAAATGCATATATTGTTTTATAATATTTTCTGTCAACAGCACCACTCAGTCCTGTCCATCTGTCTCCATGGAGACATCAGAGATGATCTGTTGGTGTTTATAATGTCTGAATGCTCCAGGTAGCAACAAGGCAGCTTTTATTACAACATGAAACTAAAGAGAACAAGGCAACAGTTTGTCTTTCCAAATCCCTCCAATGTTTGAGCAGCAGCTTCGTGTCAACAGCCAAAGCAAAGAGATGACATCACAGACTCTCAGCTGGAACAGGTCTGGGTCTAACTGGAGCTTCTCAGGCCGAACTTCTACACAGATCAATCATTTACAGCACAGGGAACGATCTGAATACTTTAACAAGAGACAAACTCATCAGGCAAATAATTACCAAACTGAACCTGACTTCACTCTGCCACAGGACCTGAACTGACCATGGGAACCAGAGGTGGAAGAAGTATTCAGATCCTTTACTGCAGTATAAGTACTAATACAACAAAGAAGAACTGTTTGGCTTCATGTGCTGCTGACTAGAGTTGTCAAAAGTATCAATACTCAAAAAAGTATCGATACTAAAACGTTGTATCCGGATACAATACTCATTTTCAAAAGTATCAAGTATCTGAAGCTTGTTATCATAGTTGCAGTTTCTTTTTGCACAACTGTTTTTTATTATAAATATTTAACCTGTTGTTCTGTTCATTTTTATATGTTGCATTTTTCTTGTTAATAAAAATATTTCTGTTAAATTTTGGGGTCTTTGTTTTTATCCTTGTGGTATCGAAAATGGTATCGAGTATTGTATATTTTCCTGAGTATCAGTATCGAGTTGAAAATTTTAGTATCGTGACAACCCTACTGCTGAGAAACTTTCATAGGAATGAACCAGGCCCCGCCTGCAAAGCTGTATCCAGTTCTCTTTACACATCCAGGAGAGAGACTCCCTAAAAACTGAGCACAGAGCTTCTGGTCCTGTGTCACACAGACAAACTGTAACTTCAGACCAAGGTTATTAAAGTTAACGAAAACTAACGGAATAACGAAAACTAGAATTGAAAAAACATTTTCGTTAACTGAAATAAAAATAAAAAGGAGAGTTTTTTAAAAAAAACGATAACTAACTGAAAAACTAAAACTAACTAAAATTATAGTGAAAATGTCCTTAGTTTTCGTCTTTGTCAACTTTTTTCATACGTAAACCTTTCGATTTATATGAAACATATTTCATCTATTTGGTTTTATGACTTAATAAACTTATTGGGGCTGAGATGGATCAGACAAAGGAAATAAAGGAAACATTTATTGCGACCTTATTGAATCTCGCACCCAACAAATAGCCCATTACAAAACAACTAAAACTAATAAAAACTAAACTAAAACTAAGCATTTTCCAAAAAATAAAAACTAATTAAAACTAGCAAACTCACTCTAAAAACTGATTAAAACTAACTGAATTTGAAAACAAAAATTGACAGCAAAATTAAAACTAAAACTAATGAAAAATCCCAAACTATTATAACCTTGCTTCAGGCAGATGATTTTTTATTTTTCTGTGATCAATAACTCACAAAGATTCCCTCAGATTTACTTCTGAACGTCTGAAACCACGACCTGACCTCCCTGCTGATATACTGACGCTCACATATTAATGTAATATCTTCATCAATAGATGAAAACATGAATAACATATTCTGTCTGTCTTCATACATGACATGCATCAAACAAACTGATTATATTTCAGCTGAACCTTCTCATTTTCAGCTGTGGGAACAGATCTGGGTCATAATTCAGTCCACTTTTTTTTTTTTTTCCATCAAAGCCTTTTTGTTTTGTCAACCTTGTAGCTCATGATGATGTAATAACTCCTGATTATATTATAACTCCTGATAATATAATAACTCCTGATAATATAATAACTCCTGATAATATTATAACACCTGATAATATTATAACTCCTGATAATATTATAACTCCTGATAGTATAATAACTCCTGATAATGTAATTTGGCTCTTAACTTCATCATCATAGTAATAACATGTCCTGACTGATATTGTTAATCCTTATTACATTATAGGGAATTTATTACATTTTCAGGTTGACCATTTTTTCCAAACTGATAAAGTAATACTATGTTTTTCTATACTTTAAATACGTATGTATGTATGTATGTATATACAAATATATTTACATTAGTACTCAAAAGTTTGGGCTCACCCAGAAAATGTCTGTTGTTTCCCATGAAAACAAACTGTTTGATTCATGAAATGAGTTACAAAATGAATCTAATATCCAACTTTCCCTCCAGATCCTCAGCCAGCCTGATGAAGGATCATTTTATTAACATGATGCTCAGGTGTTTTAATGATCAACCAGCCTTTCAACACTATAAACATGATTAACACAATGTGCCACTGGAACACAGGACAATATATAATACATATAACATAAGAAAAGCAGCTGTTCCCAGCTTTAATAGTCATTTATACTGTATGTATGTTATTTTAATTTGATTTCTTTCTAAAATAAGGACATTTCTAAGTGACCCCAAACTTCTGAGCAGTAGTTTATATATATATATATATATATATATATATATATATATATATATATATATATATATATATGTTGTATCCAGATACAATACTCACTTTCAAAAGTATCGAGTACATGTTGCATTTTTCTTGTTAATAAAAATATTTCTGTTAAATTTTGGGGTCTTTGTTTTTATCCTTGTGGTATCGAAAATGGTATCGAGTATAGAGTATTTTCCTGAGTATCGGCATCGAGTTGAATATTTTAGTATCATAACAACCCTAATATATATATATTGAGTTCTATATTCTGTGTTTATCATCTGTTTACATCAGGATCTGATATCAAAGCTTTGATTTCTTAGTCCATTAGTCAACAAATAACCACATTACTGTACAGTGAATAAAAGTTAATGACATTAATGAGACTTTCCACAAGTCAAGAGGCCAAACTTAAACTTACTGTTTCTTCTGTCTACTTAAAGTAAAGTAGGTGTGACATCATCAGTCAACATGTTGTTACAGTCTCAGTCAGGACGTCTTGTTACATTATTGGTTATATATTATTATTATATGATCAGAGGTGCTACAGATTCTGTGAGTGTGATGAAGCTCTGTGCTGACCACGCCCTGCACCATCAAACACTTCTGATAGAATATGAGTCGTCAGCCTTTTGAGTCATTCAAAAAACACAAAAAACCTCTGATAGCATCATGTGATGTGATTAAAGTGATTAAAGCTCATCAGCAGTTACTTAATGCAGCTTTTGATGAGATATTTAAAGGTGTTAGACTTCAAACTGAATCCAATCACAGACACCTACCTGATGTTTTATGTTTTCAGGTTCACTGTGATAATAACTGAAGCATTATATCCTGTAAACTGAACCATGGCTGATTTTATCTACCGTGTTAGACTGAAAAACAACATGCTCATCAGAGCAGAACTCACTGAGTCTATAATATTTTAATGTTAATCAGCTCAGTTTCTGTACACTGTAAAAAAAATTTTTTTTTTTTTAAATTTACAGTAAAATACCATCAGCTGTGGTTGCCAGAACTTTTCCGTAAAGAATACAGTGAGTGGGTTTTTACTGTAGATTTAAATATAATTTTCATCAAAAAACTGTAATTTAGACTGAGTAGTCCCTTTATTTTTAGGTTAGTAATTGTGTCCTTGTGACATTTTGGTATTTCTCCTTTAATTTTACATGAAAAAACAGTGTTTTCTACATTTAAATCACAGAATATTCTTGATTTACGGTAATTATAAGCGTCTACTACGGTGATATTCAGTTTTTAATTTTACGCCCTATTTCTGATGCAATTTGACAGTTTTACTGTAATTTCTACAAACATTTTTACAGTGTAGCCTCTCTCTGCTCAGCTGATGGAGATGTTTTGTTGTTTACTTTAACAAAGTGCAGCACTAATAGAAATCATGCTTAGTTCTGGTTTCTGTCTGATTCTAACAGCTGATTTGATCTTATATCTTTATAAAACCTAGAGTTTCGCATACTTGATGGTGAGTTCACGGACACGAATAAGCGTCAGACAAACTTTAACTTGCATTTAAAAGTAACATCAGAGCCTCAGCGAGCCATCGGAAACCTTCTGCTGCTTTAAAACCGACAGAACCAACAACAAGTGAAGTAACTGCGCACTGAAAGCAGCGGGCATGTTAAATAACACGCACCAAAGCCGTTACAAGCTACTGAACACTGAATATGTAAAATCTGTACAGAGAGACAAACACCTACCTGTGTGAATCTGTTGATCACCTGCTGCACGCGGCGCTGAGGCTCAGCTCACCTCCAAACATCAAACTACTGTCTGCTACTACTGTCTGATCACTGTTAATGATCTCAGACTGATCTGATCTCAGGTCGGTTCACCTCCAAACACACACAAAGAAAGTTTCAGACTGCGAGCTGACTGCTGCTGCTGCTGTGATGCTCTCTCTCTCTCTCTCTCTCTCTCTCTCTCTCTCTCTCTCACACACACACCCCCCCCCCCCACACACACACACACACACCCACACCCACACACACACTCACACACGCACACACACACACGCACACATGCACGAACAGTTTTCTCACAGTATCTAATCAGACTTTTCTTATTAATAACTTCTCTGATATTTCTGCAGTGAGTTGTTTTGAACTAAAATTATAACTTTTAGCATTTTATTTCACATAAAAAAAGATTTAATCACATAACTGAAACATCTAACGTGTGTGTGTGTGTGTGTGTGTTTGTGTGTGTGTGTGTGTGTGTGTGTGTGGTGTGTGGTGACCTCTGGTGGTAACTCAGCAGCAGTTTTGTGAGTTTTCATCACATGAAGGTGGCAGCAGAGAGCTGCAACCACACTGATTATTAACACTGGAACTGTTTTAACCTTCCTCTTGTGTTCTGGGGCCGGATTCACAAAGCATTCATAAGAAATAAAATGCTTCTTAAGTGCCTTTTTTTCTGAAATTTGCTCTTAAGACAAAATGTAAGAAGATTTGGTATTCGTGAAGAAATTCTTATCTTTTCTTTAGTTTTTTTCGTAACTTTCTTCGTAAGTTTTTTCCTAAGATAGAACTTGAGAACAATGAGATTCTTGAAAACAAAGTTCTTAGATTTCTTCTCATATTTCTTCACAACTTTAAGAGAAACTGAACACATTTGTATGACATTTATTTGATTTCTTTAATATTTATTTTAGCCCTAGACAATGTGTTAACAAGTTTTGTTCATTGAAGTTGGTCAGAGTAGTTTTTTTGTGAATGTATCACATAAAGGTTATTCTGGCAGTTGACATATAATTGAAATGTCCTTTCAGTCTGTTACATGTCGGCCTGTTCCTAGATTACACTACAATGTACTCTTAGTAAATCACGGAGGCAGTTGTTGTATTTGATACTACTTAATTAATCACTATGAATCATGTGAGTGATCTTAAGATAAAAATCTAAGAACGTTCTAAGTGAGAAAACTAAGAAGTTCCTAAGACATAAGACAATTCTTAAGAAAAAAAATGGTGAATAGCATTTAATAAGAATTTTCTTAAGTTTTATCTTAAGAACACTTTTGTGAATCCGGCCCCTGGTCTCCACTGACCCGTTTTAGGTTGTAAATGCATTAAAGTATCACACAACTTTTGTTTATTGCATCAAGGCTTTTTGACTTTGTCAGGAACTTCCATTGAAACTAAATAAAACAAAAAATCAATTTCACAAAATTATAAAATTACCTTGTGAAAATGATAACGTAAGTGTTGTTTCAGTTAGAATATAAGATTAAAAAAACAATATTTTTAGTGAAATATATACGGGTCAAAATAAATCCGTAACACCATAGATGTGACTATAGTTAATATTGAAATAAAACATTAATTTGAGATGTCTTCTAATACCCCTCAGTAATAGTCAGGTAACATAACAACCTTTTATTTTATATAATTCTCTTGAGGTTAATTTTACCATTTTTTTAATTGAAAATGAGGAATGCTGCCAAAAAGGCCAACAAAAACATTAAATATTTTAATGTGTAAGGACGCCTACCAAGGTCACCAAGAGGTAAGAAACAAACTGGATGATAAATAATTGTTTTAAGGGTATTTTATGGATCATTTAAGGGTAAAAACTGACCCGTTCACATAATAAAAAACTACAATATCATGTCTGTTTCTGTAAGAAAGTGTCTTGTAGTGAACAAAACTTGTTAAATGTCTCGTTTTCTGTCATGAGTTAAAGGTTCAGTGTTTGTTTCATTGTTGAGTCTCATTCTCATGTTAACTAATAGTTTCATCACATAATAAACGAGGCTTCGGCAGAGATCAGGGAGGAGATTTATCATGATTAACCATTAATCATTAATCATTAATCAGAGACTCAGATCTGCGGGAAAACAAACATCTCAAAACAGAAACATGAACCACAGAACCCGAATGCTAAAAAAAATGAAGAAATAAACATGCTGGAATACTTCATAACCCTCATATCAACATTATTTTTTAATATTTTATCTAAAGTGTCAGTCCCATAAAGCTCCCTTGGTGTCTGTTTCAGTCCATATCTGTCTCTCTTTAATGCTCTAATCCTGTGGAGTCGTTCAGAAGAGATAAAGTGATTGAACAGACAGTAACAGGAGAGTTTGTATAGGAATCTGCTCATTAATCCTTTGAGTCAGCATGCCTGTAATATAAGCTTTAAAATGCTTTTTAATAAATATATAAATAACATGTTCCCTGCTGCATGTGATATAACCTTGTGATGGCTGTGAACTCTCCTAAAACTGGATCAGAGACACAATAAAGATATAATACTACTAATAATGTGGTCGTTCGGACTTCCACAACAATCTGTTGCAGTTTGTTGTCATTAAAGAACAGAGAAGCTCAGATTAAAACCAATTTGTCAACTGGTTTATTTAAGTCGTGTACAGCTCCTTTAAGGAAACCTTTATAGTTCTTCATATCGTCACCCTGTTAAAATAATCACCTAACTCATTTTTTCAAGTTTTGCAGGAAACACAAAAAACTTCACCAAAAGTGTAACATATGACATTTATTGATCATTTCACTCAAAAAGGATGTAACAAAGGATGGCTATTGGCATAGTAATAACACTGTGTGTAAGTTATGTAACTTAAGAGAAATAAATTACTTAGGCTATTTTTAAAACATGCCTTTGTGACTTAAGCAAGATATGGAAACACTTTATTTTGAAGGTGTCTACATAAGAGTCACACAAGCCTGTCAGAAACATGACATGACAATTAAAAACGGTGAAATAACACATTATATAGATCCAGTTCACACAGAATGAAACATTTCATGTCTTAAATGATTTTTTTCCTTCTAATTTTAATGAGTATGGCTTACATAAATGAAGACCTAAAATACAGTGTCTCAAAAAATGTTAAAAATGACAAAACTGTCAATTTCAAACAGACCAAAAGTGTTTACACAAACGTAAAAATGAGCACCACCTTAACAGCATCCATGATAGCCAAACAAACTGTAAACATAGAGCGCTCACATGACGTGATTGTGAAGCATTTTCTGGCACATAGAATGAGCGTGAGAACCTAAAACCCTGTTTCTCCCAGTTGACACGACAACACATAACCAGAGTTTTCCAAATTCTCCACTTTGTCTGGAATATCTGCATTTTCCCTTTGTGTAAACGGGGCCTAAGTGCAGCCTGGCATTTGTTCTGTTTATATCAGTTTTGTCTGTCCTGCACAAACTACAAACTTCTTTCATTTCCTGTTGCTTGCAGACTCCTGTGTCTGTGTCTCTCCAGACAGATATAATATGTAAAACTTCAGTCAGTAGAGTATGGAGTATAGTTACTTCTCCAACTTTAAAACAGCTTGAGAGGGTTTGAAAAGAGTGAAACTCCTGAGCTGTGGTCTCTGTACACATTTAACACTTTTTCATTTTCCAGTCAGTGTTTATGCACACGGTGCAGGTATTGCTCAGGATTTTTCTTGTTTTGTTATTTTGTGGGTGTAACCTGAGCTCCTATAATTACCTGTGGACAAAATGTTCCACTGAGACAGATTAAAAAAACAGTTGTTCTATCAGTCTTCCAGTCTAGAGCCTGTAAATAGTGTAAATACTCTAGATTTACTGTTTTCCATCAGATTGAGCCAGCTTCCTCTAATGCAGGGGTCTCAAACTCAAATTACCTGGGGGATGCTGGAGGCAGTATCAAAATTACCAAAAAAAGACACAAAATGACTAAAAAAAGACACAAAATGGCAGAAAAACACTAAATTACTTAAAAAGGCACAAAATTACAAAAGAAGACACAAAATGACCAAAAAATACACAGCGTTATCAAAAAAGACACAAAATTATTAGAAAAAAATTTAATTACTTAAAAGAAGTAATGACCAAAAAACACAGAAAATTACTAAAAAAGACACAACTTATTTTAAAAAGACAGAAAATTACCTAAAAAAGACAGAAAATTACTAAAAAAGACACAAAATTCCCAAAAAAAGACACAGAATTACCAAAAAGACACAAACTTATTTAAAAAAGACACAAATAATTAAAAAAGACACAAAATTATTATTTTTAAAAAGACCCAAAATTACCAAAAAAAGTAATTAAAGGGACCTTCCACACACAACACAGTAAAGTGCCATTTGAGACCCATGTTCTAATGGGTCAAACCTCTGAACGTGACTGAAGGTGCAGAATAATAATGATTTGTCAGTTTTTGACATTTTGTCCTCTACAGAGGAGTTCTTAAAGCGATGCCTGAGGACTAAAGAGGGACCCAGGACGTCTCCTTGTCCTCTTGAAGCTGATCTTTAAATAGCAGCTTTTGGTTGTGCAGGTTGTGGTCAATGATTAAAGGACAGACTCCACCTGCTCTCTCTCTCTCTCTCTCTCTGTCTCTCTCTCTCTCTCTGTCTCTCTCTCTCTCTCTGTCTCTCTCTCTCTCTGTCTGCTGTGGTTCTCTCTCTTTCTCACTTGTTGCTGATCAGTGCAGCTTCATTTCCCCCAGCAGGCCTCCGGCTGACCTCCGTCCTCTCAGCTCCTCCAGATGTCCCTCAGGCTTTTAGCTGCTCCTTCTTTCTCATTAAGTCCTCCAGCTCGCAGCTTTCTCCTCCATCGTCACGTCTCATTATTCTGTTTCCAGATCTATAGATTTATCTGCTGAGCCTGACCTCCACCTCCATCACTGAGCTCATCAGGTCCTGCGGACGACTTTCTGATTGACCCAAAGCCCCAGAGAGACATCAGAGCGTCCTCTGTGAGGACAGACTCATTACTCTCCACCTTTCTCTTTCTCTTTACACCGCAGTGTTTTTTTCTATTGTTGTTTTTATTTATGCTACCTCAGTATCTTATTCTATTGTATTTTATTGTACTTGAATACCAGACTGCTGTGACAACCGAATTTCCCTTCAGGGATGAATAAAGTAATCTATCTATCTATCTATCTATCTATCTATCTATCTATCTATCTATCTATCTATCTATCTATCTATCTATCTATCTATCTATCTATCTATCTATCTATCTATCTATCTATCTATCTATCTATCTATCTATCTATCTATCTATCTATCTATCTATCTATCTATCTGTCTATCTAATATACAGTCATGGAAAAATTATAAGACCACCCTTGTTTTCTCATTGCTTTCTTGTTCATTTTAATGCCTGGTACAACTGAAGGTACATTTGTTTTAACAAATATAATGATAACAACTAAAATAGCTGATAACAGTTTAATTTAAGAGCTGATATCTAGACATTTAACATGGTTTTCTTCAAAATTATTTTGGTTATTATCAATAAAGCCATCACTTGTTAAAATGAACAAGAGACTGAAGAAAACAATGATCTAATCATTTTGTTAACACTTTACAATAACCATCATTTATAAATTGTAAATAGATAGTTTATTAATGTTTAATCATCATTTATAAACCATCTATAGGCCATTTAGAATGGGAAATACATAATTTATTAATGTTTAACTAACTACATCATTTAAAAATGGCAAATAGATTATATATTAATGTAAGTTTCTAGTTTATTTACCATTAGCAAACAATTAAATTATAATTAATAGTTTATTAATAGTTTTAGTTGTACTCATTATAACATTTTTAACACTGAGTATTTAAATGATTTTGAAATTATTCATATGCCTTTAAGAAATTGGTTGAAAACATTTAGGATTAAATATGTATAGCACTTTGTAAATTGTTAATAATTGGTTTATAAACCATCTATAAACATCACTTAGTTGGCTATTGTAAAGTGTTGCCATCATTTTTTCCATGACTGTATGTGAACATGATTCTGCTTTGTGACAGCTTTGTGATAATCTGTCAGTAAAACACCTAAAAGCAGATTTATTCTCTTCACCAGACTCACCTGAAGCGTCCTGAGCTTCTGTGTGACTGCAGTCTGAAATAAGGAGCATCATCACTGTTCAACATTTATTCTTGTCCATATAAAACTGTGTCAGTGCTGATACATACAGGATCATCACAGTTAGAATAGAAATGATGTAAACAATGCACATGGAGCCACTTTATCATATTCAGATCACTGAAGCTTTCAAAATAAAAGCTTTCAGACACACAAATCAAACAACACTTGATCATGTTACAGTTAAACAAACACATTTTTAATCAGTTGGTTTATCAGATTTTTTTTGTCGGTCTTGTTCGAATAAACTTAAACTATAAACAGATGAAATAAATCAGGTTGAGCAGCTGGAGGAGTCACCAGCTTTCAGCACCGTGTGTTTAAATGATACAATCTTTTCTTTAATGATACATTTGATGGCATGAAAAGTGCAGAATCTGTTAAAAAAAAACAACAAACATGTAGATCTACAGTCAGATTTCATCCTGAAGCTGCTCAGAGGAACAGCAGGAGTAAAGCAGCTGTATCAGCTCAGCTCTTTCTCCTGCAGAGTCGCTGTGTTACAGAACTTCCTGCAGAGTTTGAAGCAGCGATCATCATGTTAACGTGCTGAGAACTAGAGCTGACAGATAGATCAGTTAACAGATATCAGCAGCTGATATTAACCCTGTCAGTGTCAGTGTTTATGTGTTTGATATCTGCTGTTATTTAAACTTTTCTGACACAAAATATAATGCAGAAAATGCTGCTTGGCATGATTTAGAAATGGTGTTAGCTGTTAATTTTTTAGATCTTTTTTTTGCCTGAAACTGAACAGTAATGATGATTATCCATTAATCTTTATTTTCTCAGTTATCATTTATAGAATTGGCTGACAGTGTAACACATTGTTGTATAATAATCTGTGCGAATGTATCAATCTGGGAACATTTGTGGTGAAAATCACAATGTGCACAATCCTTATAAAAGGATTAATTCCAGCCTGAATAAAAATACAATATCAGCTGCCATATTGGTTAGAATCAGTATGCATTGGTCTCATAAATCCCATATCAGTCAGGCATTGATCATGCTACAAGAGTCTGCAGAAGAAATCATCAGAATCTGGTCATGAAAACACTTCGAACAAACACCAAAAACATTTGAAAAATTCTTCTTTGTGACTTTTTTTCCTTTTTCTTGGGATGAGATTTGGTTTCATATTTTATACTAATATTTATATCTATCATGAAAGTACCCACAGAGACTGACAGTGGACGGAGACAAACAAAAGAAGCGTGTGTGTGTGTGTGTGTGTGTGTGTGTGTGTCTAGGGCATATCTCGCTGACCGTTAGTCAGACTGACCTCAGATTTCGTATGTGGCTTGAGCATGGCATGAATGTGTCTATCCTTGATTTCGAATAATTTTTTGAATATATTTTTCAAAATATCATTATTTACGTGTTGCGGCATTGCACTGTTTCCGATCGGACGCCTTTTAGGGGAGCTCCGCCCCCTTTTAGGGGAGCTCCGCCCCATTGTGTGATAGGCCTACA
The DNA here is from genome assembly GCF_030273125.1 of Centropristis striata. NCBI lineage: Eukaryota > Metazoa > Chordata > Actinopteri > Perciformes > Serranidae > Centropristis > Centropristis striata. The sequence goes on from NC_081537.1 coordinate 7,529,165, forward strand.
CCTGGTCAGTAACACAATTCACTCTGGATTTCCACCCTGACTCATCTCATCTGTAAGTCTATTTAGCCTACCTATCTTTAGGAGTTTTAAAGTGCGCACCAAGGTTGGATTTTCCAATAATATTCTAATAGTTTCCAGTGAATATCATTGTTAAATGTGTATGTGCTGGATGGTGTGGTACCTTATGAAAAGTAAGTGTTTTATGGAGTTGCAGACGTTGTAGTGGTCTGCATGTAATGTGCATATTCTGTTATTCGCGATTAGCATGCTAAGCAGAGATTTAGCTTTATTCATTTCTTATGTTGCATCCCCCACTATACGTATACATACAGTACTTCCTATACTGCACTAGTAATGTCTAAAGAAGACTTTATTCACCTGCAACATCAGGACGTTGGGGGCCTTTCAGCCGACATGAGTTCCTGAGATAAGACGTTTTAATCAGATAGCAGCGAGTCTTTGTCCTGCCGACACCTGCAGAGTCTGTTTGAACAGGAACAAAGGACAGGTGGAGGACAGACGGGGACGTGAGGACAGACAGGCTTACCTGCTCCCACCTCCTCCTCATCCTGCAGGTCTCCCCCTCTGCAGGTCTCACTCTCTGCTGTCTCACCCTCTGCACGTCTCACTCTCTGCAGGTCTCACTCTCTGCAAGTCTCACCCTCTGCAAGTCTCACCCTCTGCAAGTCTTACTCTCTTCAGGTCTCACTCTCTGCAGGTCTCACTCTCTGCAGGTCTTACTCTCCGCAGGTCTCACTCTCTGCTGTCTCACTCTCTGCTGTCTCACTCTCTTCAGGTCTCACTCTCTGCAGGTCTCACCCTCTGCAAGTATCACCCTCTGCAGGTCTCACTCTCTGCAGGTCTCACTCTCTGCAGGTCTCACTCTCTCATCCCTCTCCTCTCCTCTGCTCTCCTCTCTTCTCCTCTCCTCTCCTCTCCTCTCCTCTCCTCTCCTCTCCTCTCAGCTCATTAAAGTTTAATCAGAGCTGTTCTGACATGTGAGCGTCTCATTACAGTGTGAGCTGTTTGTTCAGCGTCTCCGTGTCCCCCACTGCTCCCCCAGTGTCTCTGTCCGTCCCCCCCTCTGCTGCTGTCCGGCAGCTGGAGACGCCTTCAAAGAATCCTCCTCCGTCCCGTCGTGTTGAGACTCTCAGAACTCAGCGTGGGACGGCGGGGACACTCGGGGGGACGGACATTGTCTCTGACTGTTACAGTAAACACAGAGAGGACCGAGGAGGGACGGAGCAGCAGGGTCTTTAACCTGAGTGGGTGGCCATATATATATATATATATATACATATATATTTATAGTGAGAGGAGAGTGCCTGAGAGAACCTGTTTGTGACTCTTCAGACTGCAGCAGAAAGCTTTAAACTCTTTGTAGTAATTGACTGCAGATGTGGAAGCTGCATTAAGCTTTTGGGGACAGATAATCTACCAAATGTCCCTGATGTCTTATCATCTTATAAACATAACGAACATAATGTTTTCCCCTCAAAATGACCCCATACAAAATCTGTACAGCAGCTTCAAACAACCCATTGTGAGTCTGTTGTTGGGCTGTATAATGCTGATACATAACAGATATGGTTGTTTGCCCAGTGAAGGGTTAATAAAACTCTACTCTGTTGAAATGAAGCTCTGTGTAAATAAGTGGACAGTAGACACAGTGTGTACAGGGAAATATCCAGCAGTGACTAAACAAGTTAATGTCACCGTATTTATCAGAGTAAAAAACATTCAACATCTGCTCAGACATGTTAGTGTTGCATGAAAATGGGACTTTTCCCGTCAGTGCTAATTAAAAATCTATCCATCTCAACAGCAGATGACTCATCCAAAACTTCAACTCATGTTTGCAAAATATCCATTTAGAAGTTTGAGTGCAGTTCTGATATTTTCCTGACACTGATGCAACAAGTGTTACTGTGAAATATGTTGTCAAATTTTGATGTAATCTGTTGTAGTGGATGGAAATGTACCAGCTAACATCCGTGTGCACATGATCAAACATGCATGAGTGTGTGTGTGTGTGTGTGTGTGTGTGTGTGTGTGTTTGCAGAGCAGGGTCTTCACAGCGAGCTCTTCCTCTGAGGCTCCATCCAGTTGCACATCATGAAAAATAAACAGAGGTTAGCAGCTGGGCTCTGTGTGCCTGGGAGCGCTCTGTGTGGAGTGTCTTTGCTCGATTGGCGATGCTCAGCAGGGCGGAGCGACTTTTGGGCATTCAGGATCTTAACACAGCAGCAGAACCAGCAGCCAGTTAAACTAAAACTCTCTGCTGCCAGAGAGAATATCAGGCAGAGCAGACTGATGCAGAATGATGCAGTCAGAGCAGACTGATGCAGACTGATGCAGTCAGAGCAGACTGATGCAGGCTGATGCAGACTGATGCAGACTGATGCAGGCTGATGCAGGCTGATGCAGACTGATGCAGACTGATGCAGGCTGATGCAGGCTGATGCAGGCTGATGCAGGCTGATGCAGACTGATGCAGACTGATGCAGGCTGATGCAGACTGATGCAGACTGATGCAGACTGATGCAGACTGATGCAGGCTGATGCAGGCTGATACAGACTGATGCAGGCTGATGCAGGCTGATACAGACTGATGCAGACTGCAGACTGATGCAGACCACAGACTGATGTAGACTGCAGACTGATGCAGACTGACACAGACTGATGCAGGCTGAACCCTCTACGTGATAAAAGTGTAACTGGGGAGTTGAATGGATTGAATTTACTGCAGTAGCGTGCAAAAAGTTATTTTCTTTCCTATGTTTTTTCCTTCATGATCATATTTTAACTACCGAGTTAATCACAGATAAACAAAACTGTTTTTCTTCTCTTCTTTCTCATAACAATATAAAAAATATTCCATCACATTACGACCATGTATGGGAAAGAAAAAATACAGAAATGTCTTTTTAATTTGTCAAATCCTTCCGAGGAAAAATAAATGTGATTTAAAGGGACGGACGTCAGGCGGAGACGTGTTATAATACAACACAACATAGTTGTGGTGAGTTCATGTGAGGCCTCTGAAGGCCTCTGAGGGCCCGGGGCTGACTGGCAGCTGTCCACACTGCAGGAATGCAGCGTGGGTCTCTGGGGTCCGGAGAGCTCGGGGAGTGTGGGACCCCGGGTGTTTTGGATCAGGAGGCGGGGTCGCAGGGTCACGAAGGCTTGGTGGCCCTGCGAGGTGACAGGGGGGTGGAGTCCCGATGCGAGCGCTTGTTGTTCCCACTGTACAGGGACGAGATGGAGGCGTTGGGGGCCTGTGGGTGAGCCAGAGCCCGCCGCGGGTACAGAGGGCCCCCCCTCAGCAGGATCACGTCCCGTACGGCGCTGCGGAACGGCTTACTGACGAAGCAGTAGAGGAAGAAGTTGACGGCGGTGTTGAGCATGGCCAGCATGTTGGACAGGTCGTACGCCAGGTGAACCCGCCAGTCTCGGTGCACCGAGGACACGTACAGGCTGTAGATGACCACCACGGTCCGGGGCGCCCACAGCACCGAGAACACGGAGGTGATGGCGAGCAGCATGGCCGTGGTCTTCCCAAGGCGGCCGGGAGGAGCGGACTTGGGTCCACGCTCCTCCTGGCAGCGCTGCTGCGTCTGCCGCGCCCGCAGCGTGCGGATGATCAGCGAGTTCAGCACCAGGAAGATGCTGCAGGGCAGGAAGTAGATGATGGTGACGTGCGTCCAGATGAGGACGGCGTCCACGGCGGTGGGCGGGTGGCTGTTCCTCCACATGTCCGACCACCAGAAGAACGGCACGCCCGAGACAAGCGACAGCGCCAGCACCGCCGCGATGATCCGGCGGGCGCGGGCCGGGTAGCTGATCTGGCGGTGGAGCAGCGGGTGGCACAGCGCCACATAGCGGTCCACGGTCAGCGGCACGGTGGACCAGATGGACGCGTGGTTGGCGGCGAACTCGGCGGCGCTGACGGAGTGCAGCAGGAGCTCAGGGACGTCCCGGTGGAACACGGCCGTCTCCAGCAGGAAGCCCACGAAGATGATGAAGAGCTGAGACAGGATGTCTGAGCCGGTCACCGCCAGCAGGTAGTAGTACAGAGACTTCTTAGTGCGAGACGCCAGGCGGGACAGAGCCACCGCCGTCAGGATGTTCACTGAGGGAGGAGGACATTACATTCATCATCTCCTGTTATATATGATATTTAACTGCACAAAAACATCTGAAACACGTGATATAATAGTGTGGCAGATAATAAAACCAATTGTGCATTTTTTTGCTAAAGCATGAAAGTTTCAGCATCTAATCTTCATATCCAAATACTTTTTTTTGCCCATCACCCTGCATTATAACCATGTATCTCTTTGTTCTAATAAAGATACTTTTGCTGCTTTTACCCCTGGGGCGCCTGTGGCTCAGTTGGTAGAGCGGGTTGCCAACTGATCGGAGGGTTGGTGGTTCAATCCCCGACCATGGCAGCCTACATGTCGAAGTATCCTCGAGCAAGATACTGAACCCCAAAACTGCTCCAGATGCTGTGTTCATAAGTGTGTGAATGAATTCCCAATGGTGGCAGGTGGCAGGTGGTAGCCTCTGCCACCAGTATGAATGTGTGTGTGAATGGGTGAATGAGCACAGTCTGTAGTGTAAAGCGATTTGAGTGGTCGCAAAGCGACTAGAAAAGCGCTATATAAGTGCAGGTCCATTTATCATTTACCATTACCAAGTATATGGGTTTTTTCCAGGTATAAAGGTAGAGACTTGGACTTGTTACATGGAATTTTATGACTGTCAAATCTGAAATGCCCCCACGTCTAAAAATAAACTTCATGGTCTAAAGAAACCATGGAGAAAGTTTCATGCTTTAGTCATGAAATGCACAATACCTTCCATATATGAGCTGATCTGCTCCACTATAAAGGTAGTACTAAATCCTGTTAGGAATGAATCAGAGTCAACATGGCAGTCCGGCTGCTGCTACTCTGCTAACGACCTGTTACTTACAGCCTGATCTCACAAAATTATGTGAAATGACCATGACTTCTTAACACCAAATTCCCTAACCC